>NW_023665570.1:1517500-1720168 GCF_014743375.2 Drosophila subpulchrella
AACCGAAGAACAATATTCTAAAATAGGACGGACAATGTGGTTGTGTAAGGGTCATCAAATTCTTCTGACCAACGCTTTATAAACCCAAGAACACTCATGGCCTTGTTGACAGTGGACATTATGTGGCAGTCAAATTTAAGTTTTGGGTCCAGAAGAACGCCTAAGTCATTAACTGAATATATACGGTCGAGTGACGTATTTTGAAGAGAGTAACTAACAAAAGTAGGAGTACCCCTATAAAAGTCATAACGTTGCATTTAAGGCAGTTCAAATTTAAAAGGTTGTACTCACACCATCCCTGAAAACAATCAATATCTGACTGTAAGTTGAAACCCGACGCTATATCATTATATGATAAACAAAGCTTAACATCATCAGCATACATTAGTACACGAGAATGTGTTATGGTAGAGGGAAGATCGTTAATAAACAAAGTAAACAGCAAAGGACCCAAATGACTACCCCGAGGCACTCCAGATGTCACGTAGATCAATTTTGAAGCAGCGTTCTTGAATATAATTCTCTGGGTCCTACCATTCAAATAACTTGAAATCCGAGTTAATAGATAACATGGAAACCCAAGCTGATTTAATTTGAATAATAGAAGAGAGTGGTTGACAGAGTCAAAGGCCTTACTAAAATCTGTATATGTAACGTCAGTCTGCATTTTTTCTTAAATCCATTAATAACAATAGATGACAATTCAAGAAGGTTGGTGGCGGTCGATCTTCGCTTAACAAAACCATGCTGACACGGTGATATTAGCGAGGAACTTAAATGTTGCAAATGAGAAGTAATAATTCGTTCAAATGCTTTAGGAATTGCCGATAATTTAGAAATACCTGTATAATTCTGGGCATCCGCCTTCGCACCCTTTTTGTGAAGTGGAATGATAAAAGAGTCCTTCCAGATGGTAGGAAAAACTGATGCTGAAATAGACAAATTAAAAAGTTTAAGAATCCGCTTACATATGGGGAGTCCATCTGGACCGGGAGAATAATTTGGCGTTGTTGTTGCTAAGTCTCTTAAGAGAGAACTTTCCGTGATTTCAGGGGTAAAAATACAATTCGCCCTATTTAAGGGATTAGGGTAGTTAGAATTTGAGCCGAGCAGCCGAACTATAAGTAGTTTGGAAAAACTCGGCAAATAAATCAGCAATTTCAGAATCCGTCGATGCCTCCATTGAGTTAAAACGTACCGATGAAGGCAATGCCGACGACTTACGCTTGGCATTAACAAAGTTATTAAACTGCTTCGGATCATTTGAAAATTCGAATTTACATCGACTTAAATAGAATTAAATAGAATAGCAATGACTTTTGAGAACATTAAAGTCCGATCGAGCCACCACATATTTCGAAAAATCCGATGGCTTACCCGATTTTTTATACTTCTTATAGGTGTTTGTTTTGAAGTTTTTAAGTCTTTGAAGCGCATTGGTAAACTAAGGAGGCCTGTTTAGCTTTTTGAGATCATCTCATTTTAGTTTGAGGAACTAAAGGAGAGCGGGTATCAACGCATCCATTGTTGGATGATATCGGTCTTCAGGTACAACAAGAGCGTCAATTCTAGATACCGTGACTTCAGACGGGTCTGAAACAAACACAAGATCTAGTTGTCTATTTAATGAATTCCGTATAAAGCTTACTTGCTGTAACGGTAATTCTAAAAGACCATCTACAAAATCATGGACGGATAAGGGTATAGCGACAAGTGAGTCAGTAGGAGGATACCAAGAAATATCAGGGAGATTAAAGTCACCCAAAACAATCAAAAGGTCTCTCTTAGAAAGAAGGGATAGAACAGATTTTATCGCAGACAGATGGTGCTCATAAATTATTAGATCAGAGCCAGGTGGAATATAGGAACATGTATCAAAAATAGTTAAGGATTGCAAGGAAACTTTCACACTAACAAATTCAATTTTTTTAGGGGTATGATAGTGAATTTTTTCAGATGTTAGGCTAGTGGTAACGGCAATCAGCACACCGCCTCCCCTACGTGAGGATCGATCGGTCCTATAGGCATTAAAGTTATTTGACAGAACTTCAGAGTCAGATATCTCTGGGTTCAGCCAAGTTTCCGTAAAAGCCAAAATATCTGCAGTAAATGCAGAGGAGTCAGCATAAAGCTTGGGTAGCTTCATATTTAGTCCCCTAACATTTTGATAAGCCAAAAATAAACTTTTTAGTTTTTTGGCGCAGTGGAAGGTCTGTTACTTGTTCTCGGTTTATTGGGAACAAATTCTTTTATTACTAAATCATCATTAAGCCAAAAGCTTTCAGAAAGTAGTACCTTAAACACATCAAGCGGTGCAAATATTTTAAAAGAGGATATACTACGAGCGTATGAAAATCGAAATTGTTCAACTGAAATATTCTCGGATGGGAATTTTTCACGCATACATTTTCAAAACATTCTCAGATGTGGTTTCTGGTGTGAGTCTATTAACAAATAATTGCTTCCTATGTGGAACAACTGACAGAGCCAGAAACGGTACCTTATGTACCTATAGGTACGGTAGGCACCGTAGCCGACACTGAAGATTTTTTTTACCACCAGACTTCGAGAAACAGTGACTCTACCTGAATCAGCTGTATCCCTAGGTGCAGTTGGTTCACTTACTGCAGTGTCAACAGAAACTGCTGCAGCTACCAAGTTCGGATTTGGGGAGGATATCGGGACCGTAGTAATTGGGCACAAATGGAATTGAACCCCTCATTGAGCTGTTTAAAAGCACCTGAAAGATTCAAAAGGCTTTCTCGAGTCTGCTTCATAAAGCCGCTCATCTCAACTACCATTTCCTTGCAGGATCCACATAACCACATGAGACCAGAATTCAGATCAATGAAGTCTTTGACTCTGCCAGTAAATCCTGCGCATTTAACGTGCATCATCGATTCGCAGAGCCAGCAGAAAATAAAAGGGTCTTTAGTTGAAGACGAAAGAGTACAATTTTTCTTAGAGCAGACAAGAGCCATTTAAAGGAGATGAAATAAAATAAAATAAAATATGAAAATACCTCAAGTAAATTTGGCACTGGGATCAAATTCCAAAACCACAAAGGCACAAAACACGAAAAAAATAAGAGCGCGAGATCGCATTTTAATTTAATTGTAAGAGAGCACGAGAGAATAAATCTTCTATCAACTGAGCGTTGCTTGTGGGACACTGACAACTTTACACAGTTACAATGTAAAGCAAGCAAGAGAGAGAGAGAATAAGGAAACAGCACATTAAAAGTCTACCAAAAATTCGGCAGGTTCCGAGAGAGTTTAAATTACAGATGTAATAAAGAGATGGAGAGAAAATGGGAATAAAAGAGTTTTAGCAAGATTAGTGAGTGTTAAATTACACTAACAAAGCTAGGAGATTAAACAAATCTAATATAGATGTTAAAATAACTATAACCACATACCCGTTTAATGGGGGATCTAGTCAAAAACACTAACACAACTATTAGGCTAAGCTTTGTTAAAAAACAAACACAAGAAACTCGCAAAAAATCACTGAATAAGACAAAAACTCAGAGCACAAAAGTAAACACATCTGTTCACAAGCGACGCTAAATCGAATATGTTGATATAAATAATAATCTATTTCATATTGGTGATAAAGTAATTCAACTTCCAATAGGATCATATGAACTCAATGATATTAATGATTTTCTAAAAAATAAACTATAAGATTATGATCTTGAGAAAACATTTCAAATGGAGATTAATAATACCACACTTCAAGTTCATATTACAACAACCAAGGAACCTATTTATTTTAATAGAAACAATTCCATTGGACTATTGCTTGGTTTCAATAAAAAAATAATTTACCCCGACTTGAAAAAAACATACATATCTCATCAACCTGTCAACATTTTAAAAATAATCACAATACGCTTAGTATGTAGTATTGTAAGCGGATTATATATTGATAGTAGACAAGATCATTCATTATACGAATTTGGAATTAATGTTTTACCGGGCTATAAAGTGAATATCACACCACACAATCTTATTTACTTACCAGTCAACACAAGAGAAATAATTACACTCTCTATACACATAACTGAACAGAACGGTGAACTAATAGATTTACGCGGTCAAAACTGTACAATTCGTTTACATTTAAGATTAATACAATAATTATATACAATAAAAGAGGTGATACTTACCATCATCAGCACACTTTAAAACATAAAGTTATAGGAAGAGGATCGAAACCAAAAATACACACACTTACATTAAAAAATAACTTAATTCTTAAATCACTGGGCTTCAAACTGCGAGTTTAACTAAAGTTATGGGGTTGAATGAAATATTGGCAGTACGAGAAAATCCTTTCTCTGATGATAGTATCAACAATCATTTAAACCAAATGATGAGATAAGAATTACAATCCAAAATCAAGATTTATATGTACTCCCCCATGACAGTCTTCTAAGTTTTCAAGGAGATATTACCCTAATTAAGGAAGGGGGAGCGGTAGAAACTCAAAATGTTATTGGGAGGATGAGAAATATTTGTATGGCATACTTTTTAGATGAAATACGCTTTGAAATAAATGGTGTTGAGATAGATAGAACAAGATTTAGTGGTATTACTTCTACAATAAAAAACTTTGTTTCTTTAAATCAATTTGAAAGCAAGAGACTTTAAAATTCTGGATGGAGTGGAGACTCCGATTTCAATTTAAGCCCTCACTTGGATTTGCTGAAGATTTCAAAAAAGTATTATTAAATTGAAAACATGAACTAGTACTATTAATATCAAACATTTTTAATGATGTACTTGAGCAAGATAAATTTGAGAATGCAGAATTAGTCGGAAAACATCATCTCAATATGACTAATATTACATGGAAAATTCCTCATATAACACCCAGCGATTCAACGAAAATTAAAATGTATGATATTATAAAAAGTGAAACCAATCTACCGATTGCATTCCGTAGTTGGGATACATACATTAATCCTAAGCTTAGTAATGGAACAGATCATGTTTGGAATGTTAAATTAGTTGCAAACCGAAAACGTCCACGATTTGCTTTAATTGGATTTAAAGATAACCACCATCTGATTACAAACAATTTAAGTAATCAAAGGTCTACTTAAACTCTGAAACATATCCCTACGATGACTTAAGCTTAGACTTTGAAAAAGATCGATTTGCTCGCCTATATGAAATGTATTGCAAGTTTCAAACTAGCTACTATAACCGAAGTGAATCTCCTTTACTTTCACCTACAGAGTTTAAGACTAAAGCTCCTATTATCGTAAGTGACTTATCATATCAAAATGAAATGGTTAAATCGGGACCCATTGATGTTAGGATTTCAATTCAACTTGCCAATTACACTATCGAAAATGTTCAAGTAAATTGCGTGCTCATACATAATCGTTTAGTTGAATATAACCCGTTGAATGGTCTAGTTCAGCGGATTGTCTAACAATCAATCAATCAATAATGAGTGAAGACATTGTTGCGATTGATGTTCAAGGATTTCTTGGGAATAATAATAAATTTATTCTAAAAGAAATTGGAGTCGTATTCAAAAACGAAACAATCTTGAATTCTAACTTTATTATACACTCTCCACATGATTTTATTGATTTGAATAAAACATGTAGAAAAACAGCTACTTGGCTAACATAAAAACATCATAAAATTTATTGGAATGATGGAGTATACTTTTTCAAAGAAACACAATTGTATTTAAGAGATATAATTAGAAAAAAGGAAATAATTTGTAAGGGATATCATAAAAGGTTATTCCTACAAAAATTTTAAAAAATTGATGATGTAATTAACATAATGAAATTGGTTGTTCCTCTCTAAAAATAATGGATGGAAATCACTTTCCACATTGTTCATTACATGCTCAGGATGGTGTCTGCTCTCTCAACAATGCTCATAAAATCTTAAACTTTCACACAAACGAAAACTCCTAAGCACCTTTTCACCATTCATTCACATTTTGAGAGTCGGAAAAGAAGTTAACGATATGACTGATTCTAATAACAATCTTTATATACCGACTTATTCTTTTTTAATAAATAAGATTTATTTATTTATTAATACATTTGGAAATATGATTTCAAAAGAGAACTTAAAATTACTACTGGAGTCAAGGAACATGTTCATGGGTATTGACGTAAAGGAGTTTATACGTATTTGACTAAATAAAAGATCTCATTTGATTTTGTGTATATTCTGTCAGGAACCACCACCACCATCATCTCCACCTCCACGATATAATTGAAACATTTAAGATTACCCTCCCCTTAACTTAATATAAGTTAGAAGAAACATACTTTAGATACTCATGCTCACTTTCCCATCTAATGCTCGCTAAAGCGGGGGATCGATCTCACGCTTGTTTCACACCACAAAAGTATGCGGTCTAATATCCCTCAAACCAACACCTTTTGACCACAAGACCGAAGACAGGTTACACTAACAGATATCATATACAACCCTAATTGAATCAACAAAACGGCCACGCATAATAAAACAACTTCCGCCTCTTCCTTCTCCTAAATGTCGTTTTACAAATTCCTACGCATGACAAAAGGGCAAGCATAATAAACCACTCCCCCCTCCTCCTCCACCTCCTCCACCGCCTAAATATCGTTTTACAAATTCCTACGCATGACAAAACACCCCTCTCACACTCCTACACACCCTTTTCGGGTAAAGATCACTCTAAACAAAAACAAATTCCTACGCATGACAAAACATACCTCACACACAAGCAATCACAAATTCCTACGCATGACAAAAGACCCCTCTCTCACACTACGACACTCCCTATTCGGGTAAAGATCACTCTAAGCAACCACACATTTTTACGTATGACATTGGCACCCCTCACACACAAGCAATCACAAATTCCTACGCATGACAAAGCACCCCTCTCTCACACTCCTACACACCCTATTCGGTAAAGATCACTCTAAGCAACCACACATTTTTACGTATGACAAAACACCCCTCACACACACACACCTTTGGGGTGAGAAAAAGACAAGACAAGACAAGACATGACATGACAAAATACCCCCACTCTCAGCATTTCTTTGGGGTGATCCTCACACTTCACACACCTTTCTTACCTCATTAAGTCACCTTTTTATACTAATTAGGTCATTATAACACCTGTGTGCAACCATGCGTGACTAATTAGGGTCACCACCACCCCCTTTTTCGAACACTTTTATTACTTAATTATGCAAATAAGGTCATTAAAACACCTGTGTGCAACCATGCGTGACTAATTAGGGTCACCCCCACCCCCTTTTTTGACATGATTTATTACCTAGTGAGCCAGGACCCATATTATTATACTACTAACCCGGCTCCCACTTCCTCAAAGGAACTCGGACTCGGACTCGGAGCTGGGCTGCGGTGGCGCAGGAAAGATGGCGAGGCATCCGTGGGACGAGGAGGAAGCTTTAAACTACTACTTCCAAATAAGGGTGTGCAAGAAAGTTATTAATTCTATTCCAAATACTGTTTGGAGAAATAATTTTGTGAATACATGTCTATAATAATAATTGTAAAAAAAATTGAAGTTTTAGTACTATATGCAGGTCTAACGACATGGATCAACAAACAAATAGCAATTATTAAATATAAAACGGCGCTGGTGGAATGGCGTGGGAGGCGACGGCGGGAAACTGGCGGCGTCGGCGGGCTGCTGCGCTGGGCTTCGGCGGTTAGCTGATGGTGCGGTTTGCTGCTGGTGCGGCGGAAAGCGTCTCAGCTGTAGGGGAGAAAACCACTCGAAAACGCGAATTGCCCCTTGACCGAAAAGAAATGTACGCACGGGGGTACGACCGCGGTTTATTTCAGTAAGAACTCCAAAATCGAACTAACTAAGTCTAAGCTCCGCTCTGCGCTCCAAAGCGCAGCGGAGACTTCATGGAGGGAGCTGGGAACAGCGCAGGAGAGGTGGGGGTGCGAGCGAGCGGGAGAGCGGGAGAGCGGGAGAGCGGTAGAGCGGTGCAGCTGGATAGCGGGGCCAGTCCAGATTCGCCGGACAGTGGGCCTGAACATTCCGCCCCCTTGCAATCGCTAGCGTTGCAAAAAATAAAGGAGACGGAACTTCGGCCAGTCGCCTACGCCTCAGGCCTGCGTACAGGCGCCGGAGAGGATCCACCCGAACACCGTCTTCTGGGCTACTGGCAGTCCCTCGTCGACCGTGTGGAAGCCCGGCTGTATCACCTTCGGGTAGACGTCCGCGCCCAGGATCAATGAAATAGTGGCTGGCCGGTGGAAACGCTCATCCGCGAGCGGTAGCTCCTTAAATTTCTGGACGACGCTCTCAATGAGCGCACGGATGGGGGTGCGGATGCGCACGTTCGGCTCGATCTTGAGGACCACCTCCAGCTTGATGGCCTCGTCGACCTTCGAACGAATCGTCGCCGTGCATATGCTCTCATCGCCCACGTTTGTTGTCGGCAAACTAAATGCGGCGGCCAGGGATGCATCGATGGAGCTTGTCAGGGTGCACGGATCGATGAGTGCGGCGGTGTCGAACGTCTTTTCTCCGGTCTCGACGATCACCAAAGCAGTCGGGAGGACATTGACGCTATGACGCTGGAGAAGAGTGGCGAGCGACGGAGCTGGTGTCGAGGATGCTGAGCGCGGTGGAGGGGCAAGCGTTTGGCGAGTTGGCGGATCTTGCCGGCGCGAACGCTGCGGAGAAGCGGGCTGTTGCTTGGAGCCGGACTTTTTCCGGAAAACAAGGTCGTGCATGTGCAGCAGCGTGTGATGGTTCCGGTTGCACGTTCTGCACCGGTTACCGCTACGACAGCTCCCAGTGGAGTGCTCGTGTGCGAGACAGTTCGCGCAGTACTTGTTTATGAGAACTGCCCGCAGCCGCTTCTCTGCGCACAGCCTTAGGAACCTCTGACACTTCCGAAGAGGATGAATTCCGCGGCAGACTCGACATCGGTAGGACTGAGTACCTCTCGTACATCTGCTATCCAAATCCTGAGCGCTACGTTGACGGGGAGCCATTTTCCTGTTTAGAGTGTGGATAAGGAAAAAACAAACAGGGCTGATTAACAATGACGTGGATAATGGCTACGGACTAAGGTGTGTAAGAAACGCGGCTCGTTACGAGGTAGTTTTGGGCGGCTCTCTTGGAAGAAGAACCACCTTGGTCACTGGACTCCCGGAAAAACGGAGTCTATTCTTCCGAGTCGCCACTCATTTGAGGGCAAATTGTCATCCTTAATGACGACCAGATCGCCAACACGCAGATTTTCTGTGGGGACTTGCCACTTGTTGCGCTTGTGGAGCTCCTTAAGGTACTCATCCTTCCATCGAGTGCGGAATTGTTGATGGAGAGACTTTAAGTGCTGCCACCGGTTCAGAATGGACTTGGATTCGCCCTTTACTTCAGGTTCCACTATGGATAGAAGAGGTCCACCAACAAGAAAGTGCCCTGGTGTCAACGCTAAGAGATCAGTTGGATCCTCGGACATGGGAGATAGCGGTCTGGAATTCAGACAAGCTGCGATTCTCGCTAGGAGGGTGGACAGCTCTTCAAAGGTGTACTTCCGTGTAGCGGTGGACTTGTAAAACAAGGTCTTGAAGCTCTTGACACCAGCTTCCCATAGGCCTCCCATATGGGATGCCCCAGGAGGAATGAATTGCCAGGTGAGCTGCTGATGACTATACGCATCGGTCACAGACTCCTTAACGGCTTGCAGGAAGTCTCGGGAAAGCACGGTGGAGGCGCCGACGAAGGTCTTTCCATTGTCGGACTGGACTTGACGAGGACACCCTCTTCTAGAGACGAAACGAGCGAAAGCGGCAAGAAACTTTTCAGTCGTTAAGTCGGATGTAGGCTCTAGATGGATGGCCTTTGTAGAAAAACAAACGAAAACCAACACGTACCCTTTCGTAATGAGGCAAGCTCTTCCGGTATAATTTTTTATATCAAACGGGCCGGAACTACGCCGGAACTATCCCTGTGTACGTGAACGGACGGGCGGCAACGTCCTTGGCCTCTAGACGGACCCAGGAAAGCGGTGATCGTCCTCGACATCGTTGGACAAATCGATGGACATACGCGAGGACCCGCAAAGCTCTATCTAAATTGGAAAAGCGATCTAGGAAATCTTCTGTCGGCATAGACCCCACATGGACTTTGACGGCACGCTTTTCGATCTCAGTCACCGGCAGGTCGGT
Organism: Drosophila subpulchrella; assembly: GCF_014743375.2. Classification (NCBI taxonomy): domain Eukaryota; kingdom Metazoa; phylum Arthropoda; class Insecta; order Diptera; family Drosophilidae; genus Drosophila; species Drosophila subpulchrella. Next base: position 1,527,700 of record NW_023665570.1, read on the forward strand.
TCCCTGGCTGGGCCAATGATCGCTTGGACGTTGCAGCCAAGTGGGTCCATGCCACCAAAGCGGGTTATCCACCAGCTCTTGAAGGGGAACTCCTCGACTAGCCAAATCAGCAGAATTATATTCGGATTGAACGTGCGACCAATTGGCCGTCTCAGTGGACTCGGTGATCTTCGCCACCCTGTTGGCAACAAACGTTGTCCAATGGCACGCTGGTTTGGCTAACCATGCTAGCACAATCGTGGAATCGGTCCAACAATGGAATTTTGAGGTCAGCCTCGGCATATTAGGAAGAATGGCTTCGGCCATCTCTGACAAAAGGAGAGCCCCACATAACTCCAGCCTGGGAAGGGACACCGTTTTGACTGGCGCTACACGCGTCTTGGCCGTGAGCAAGTGCACCATCGTCTTGTGGCCCACTTCTACGCGCACATATATCGCAGCACCGTATGCCTTTTGCGAGGCGTCACAGAATCCGTGATGCTCTACGCGGAACTCTGGACGAAAGGAAACCCATCTGGGTATTCTGACCTGGTCTAGGACCGAATAGCTCTGGAGAAAGCTGTTCCACCTTTGGCACAGATCAATTATAAGTTTATCGTCCCAGCCTAGATCCTGAAGCCAAATCTCTTGCATAAAGATTTTGGCACACACAACAAATGGAGCGAGCCAGCCTGCTGGATCAAACATCTTGGCAATTTGGGAAAGGACTTGGCGTTTCGTGTGGGAGATTTCCGTTGCTAAATCTGGTGGGACGAAAAAGAACTCATCGGACGTCGCCTTCCATCGTACGCCGAGAGTTTTGGCTGTGCTCTCAGTGGCAATCTCGAGGAAGTCGGTTGTCAGAAGATGATCGCTTTGGATACGAGCTAATATTTCTTTGTGGTTGGAGGTCCACTTTCTCAATGGAAACACCGCGGAATCTAGAGCACTTTGTAGCTCGCGAACAATGAACTTAGCGTCCTCGGCGGAGTCAGCTCCCGAAAGGACATCGTCTACATACATATGATTTCGAATGCCGTTGCTCGCTCTTGGATGGCTGAGCTGCACGTCAGTTGCCAACTGTTGCAGGACTCGAATGGCCAGGAATGGCGCGCAATTGACTCCAAAAGTTACCGTCTGTAATTCGAAATCTCGAATGTGCCCCTCGCTGTTGCGGAACAAGATGCGCTGGAACGGGGAATGCTTCGGATCTACTCATATCTGCCGATACATTTTCTCGATATCGGCACTGTAGACGTATCGGAAATATCGCCACTTCAGGATCTGGATAGTTAGATCGGACTGTAAGACTGGGCCAGCATGAAGGATATCATTTAAACTGACCCCATTCTCTGAAGGGCTGGAGGCATTGAAAACCACACGTAACTTAGTGGTTGTACTTTCCGGCTTGAGCACGGCATGGAGCGGAAGGTAATAACTGGCAGAATTATGGGTAGGACGGACTTCTTTCATGTGATGGAGGTCGAGATACTCTTGAATCACGGAGTCGTATTTGGCTTTCAGCTGACCGTACCTCTTTAGACGTTGCTCGGTTCTTAGGAACTGCGACAACGCGGAGGGTCTGGAGTGACCGAGGGCGGATTTTACGTTTTGGGGATCACGAAACGGAAGACTTACGACATACCTGCCTATATCGTCTCTCGTAGTTGTTCGGAGAAAATGTTCCTCACATGTAAAATCGGAAGATTTTGTCACTTTTACTGGCAGATCCTCCACCTCCCAAAATTTGGTGAGAAGCCTATCCAGGGACGTGTCAACCGTGTGGGAACTTCGTGTAGAAAAAACGGAAATCTGATATTCCCTTGGAGCAGGAACGGGACCTGTTAGGATCCACCCGAAAATGGTTTCTTGACCGTGGAGAGAGTCACAAATGTTCGGCCGGGTGCCGCTTAGGAGAACGGATGGCAGTATGTCGGCCCCGACCAGAATATCTATCTGTGCACTCTCGTAGAACTTTGGATCCGCTAGTGACAGTTCGGGAAGATCCCGTAGAAACTGTTGCGGAATCGGACAAGATGGAAGGTTTCCAGCTAATTGAGGAAGAACATAGGCCGTCGTGTTTATTTGCAAGCCAGGCCTGGTCGGAGAACGGATGGTAAACTGACAGAGCTTTTTGGATTCAGCGGATACTGTCTGGTTTAAGCCTGATACTTGGGCTCGGATTACCTGGTGAGGCAACTTTATTAATTTGAACAGCCGCTCAGAAATAAAGGTTTCCTCTGATCCTGAATCTATCAAGGCACGAGCTTTAAAATTCGACCCCAGGTGACATATGTCAATTATGGCGGTGCCCAGCAAGACGGAAATATACCCCGTCGCGAAGTAATTTTGGACTGTAGAGTCCGTGGACCGGGAAGCGGTGGCAACTGGTGTACTTGGTCTTGATCTGGGTCTTGGGGCGGGATTCGAAGGCGATTGGGAGGAGTTGCCTCTGTGTAGTAAGGTGTGATGGCGGCCGCGGCACGTAAAGCAACTATGAGTGCTCTCACAATCACGCAGCTGATGCCCTCGTGCGAAGCAGTTTAGACACAGCTGCTTCCTCTTTATGTATGCCGAACGCTCGTCGACCGTCATCTGGAGGAACCGTGCACATGTGCGGACAGGATGGTTTTCCTTCTTACAAAGGTCACATCCTTTTGGCTTGGGTGCTACCCTTGTCTCGTAAGAATTTATTCTTCGAGGCGCTGCAGTGGGGGCGGATGTTTTTGGCAGAGATGGACTCGAGCCTGACGGCCGTACGTCGTCTATGGCTTCTAAGGTCCGGTGACGCTCCGTAAGGAAGGCGTTCAATTCCTGCCACATCGGAATCTCTGCCTTATTGTGCAGGGACTGTTCCCACAAGGATAGCGTGAGCTTAGGAAGTTTGGAGGAGCACATGTACACTAAGAGGCAATCCCAATATTCGGTTTCAATTCCGGACATTTCTAAAGCCGTGAGGCAACCCTGGATGGTGCGTTGAAGTTCACGGATAGCTGACCCAGATTCCTGATTAACGGACTGCACATTGAAAAGTATTTTTAATTGGCTATTTACTAACAACCGCTTGTTTTCGAAACGCTCAGTTAGGTTAGCCCAAGCTGAGCGAAAGCCGTCGTTAGTAAGGGGGGAGTTCGACACTATCGTGTGTGCATCGCCGCTTGTTTTGGCATTTATGTAGGTGAAACAATTTTTCGACTGGCGTCAGCCTTAGATTGTTTATAAAAATGGCCGTAAACAGATCCCTAAAGGGATCAAATTCCAAAACCACAAAGGCACAAAACACGAAAAAAATAAGAGCGCGAGATCGCATTTTAATTTAATTGTAACAGAGCACGAGAGAATAAATCTTCTATCGACTGAGCGTTGCTTGTGGGACACTGACAACTTTACGCACGAACAGTTACAATGTAAAGCAAGCAAGAGAGAGAGAGAATAAGGAAACAGCACATCAAAAGTCTACGAAAAATTCGGCAGGTTCCGAGAGAGTTTAAATTACAGATGTAATAAAGGAAGGGGGAGCGGTAGAAACTCAAAATGTTATTGGGAGGATGAGAAATATTTGTATGGCATACTTTTTAGATGAAATACGCTTTGAAATAAATGGTGTTGAGATAGATAGAACAAGATTTAGTGGTATTACTTCTACAATAAAAAACTTTGTTTCTTTAAATCAATTTGAAAGCAAGAGACTTTAAAATTCTGGATGGAGTGGAGGATCCGATTTCAATTTAAGCCTTCACTTCAACTTTTCAATACCCCTTAAAAATCTACTTGAATTTGCTGAAGATTTCAAAAAAGTATTACTAAATTGTAAAAATGAACTAGTACTATTAATATCAAAAAATTTTAATGATGTACTTAAGCAAGATACATTTGAGAATTCAAAATTAGTCGGAAAACATCATCTCAATATGACTAATATTACATGGAAAATTCCTCATATAACACCCAGCGATTCAACGAAAATTAAAATGTATGATATTATAAAAAGTGGAACCAATCTACCGATTGCATTCCGTAGTTGGGATACATACATTAATCCTAAGCTTAGTAATGGAACAGATCATGTTTGGAATGTTAAATTAGTTGCAAACCGAAAACGTCCACGATTTGCTTTAATTGGATTTAAAGATAACCACCATCTGATTACAAACAATTTAAGTAATCAAAGGTCTACTTAAACTCTGAAACATATCCCTACGATGACTTAAGCTTAGACTTTGAAAAAGATCGATTTGCTCGCCTATATGAAATGTATTTCAAGTTTCAAACTAGCTACTATAACCGAACTGAATCTCCTTTACTATCACCTACAGAGTTTAAAACTAAAGCTCCTATTATTGTAATTGACTTATCATATCAAAATGAAATGGTTAAATCGGGACCCATTGATGTTAGGATTTCAATTGAACTTGCCAATTCCACTATCGAAAATGTTCAAGTATATTGCGTGCTCGTACATAATCGTTTAGTTGAATATAACCCCTTGAATGGTCTAGTTCAGCGGATTGTCTAACAATCAATCAATCAATAATGAGTGAAGACATTGTTGCGATTGATGTTCAAGGATTTCTTGGGAATAATAATAAATTTATTCTAAAAGAAATTGGAGTCGTATTCAAAAACGAAACAATCTTGAATTCTAACTTTATTATACACTCTCCACATGATTTTATTGATTTGAATAAAAAATGTAGAAAAACAGCTACTTGGCTAACAAAAAACATCATAAAATTTATTGGAATGATGGAGTATACTTTTTCAAAGAAACACAAATGTATTTAAGAGATATAATTTGAAAAAAGGAAATAATTTGTAAGGGATATCAAAAAAGGTTATTCCTACAAAAATTTTAAAAAACTGATGATGTAATTAACATCGATGAAATTGGTTGTTCCTCTCTAAAAATAATGGATGGAAATCACTTTCCACATTGTTCATTACATGCTCGGGGTGGTGTCTGCTCTCTCAACAATGCTCATAAAATCTTAAACTTTCACACAAACGAAAACTCCTAAGCACCTTTTCACCATTCAGTCACATATTGAGAGTCGGGAATAGAAGTTTACAAAATGACTGATTCTAATAACAATCTTAATATACCGACTTATTCTTTTTTAATAAATAAAATTTATTTATATATTAATACATTTGGATATATGATTTCAAAAGAGAACTTGAAATTACTACTGGAGTCAAGGAACATGTTCATGGGTATTGACGTAAAGGAGTTTATAAAAACAACACTTGGAGAACATTTAAATTTATGAAAATTTTGTAATGATAATATAGAAACTTGTGCTTGTTTCCATTTTGTAATTCAACAATATAGAGTTAGAAAATTAATTTCATCATATGTTGAAATTCTAAAATAAAGAGAAGTCAAAAAAAAAAAATTTTCATCAGCTGTTGCATTTTTAACATCTGTTTTCTAAGTGTAATACAATGATTTATCTCTACCAAACTTTAGCTTAAGATAAACATTCAGACTATTACGTTGAAAGAAAAAATGATTTCCTCAAAAATTGAAGAGTTCTTAAAGGAGCATGGAAGTGAGATCTTCAAGGAACATGTTACGAAATTGAAATAATTTCATACATTTTTTAAAGATGTAGAAGCCACCCCAGTAATTAATTCCAACTATGGAGAACACCTATCATCCCGTGAATGGACATATGATGATTGTAAAGTTTGACCTGACACTTGCATGTGAATGCATGTTGAAAAGAAAGAAGAAGGTGCCTTAAAATTGATGGAAAGATACATAAATTTATTTAAAAAACTCAATCGAAACTAATTTAACACGAATATGATTAATAAAAACGTATTTGACTAAATAAACGATCTCATTTGTTTTTGTGTATATTCTGTTAGGAACCACCACCACCATCACCTCCACCTCCACTATAGAATTGAAACATTTAAGATTACCCTCCCCTTAACTTAATATAAGTTAGAGGAAACATACTTTAGATATTCACGTTCACTTTCCCATCTAATGCTCGCTAAAGAGGGGGATCGATCTCACGCTTGTTTCACACCACAAAAGTATGCGGTCTAATATCCCTCAAACCAACACCTATTGACCACAAGACCGTAGACAGGTTACACTAACAGATATCATCTACAACCCTAATTAAATCAACAAAACGGCCACGCATAATAATATAACTTCCCCCTCCTCCTCCTCCTCCGCCTAAATATCGTTTTACAAATTCCTACGCATGACAAAACACCCCTCTCACACTCCGACACACCCTTTTTGGGTAAAGATCACTCTAAACAAAAACAAATTCCTACGCATGACAAAACATCCCTCACACACAAGCAATCACAAATTCCTACGCATGACAAAAGACCCCTCTCTCACACTCCGACACTCCTTATTCGGGTAAAGATCACTCTAAGCAACCACACATTTTTACGTATAACATTTGCACCCCTCACACACAAGCAATCACAAATTCCTACGCATGACAAAGCACCCCTCTCTCAAACTCCTACACACCCTATTCGGTAAAGATCACTCTAAGCAACCACACATTTTTACGTATGACAAAACACCCCTCACACACACAAACCCTTGGGGTGAGAAAAAGACAAGACATGACATCACATCTCACACACCTTTCTAACCTCATTAAGTGACCCTTTTATGCTAATTAGGTCATTATAACACCTATGTGCAACACCTATGTGCGTGACTAATTAGGGTCACCACCACCCCCTTTTTATACTACTAACCCGGCTCCCACTTCCTCAAAGGAAAGATGGCGAGGCATCCGTGGGACGAGGAGGAAGCTTTAAACTACTACTTCCAAATAAGGGTGTGCAAGAAAGTTATTAATTCTATTCCAAATACTGTTTGGAGAAATAATTTTGTGAATACATGTCTATAATAATAATTGTAAAAAAAATTGAAGTTTTAGTACTATATGCAGGTCTAACGACATGGATCAACAAACAAATACCAATTATTATATATAAAACGTAGTAAATATCTTTAAAAGCACATTAATCTGATGTTTTACAGTATTCTTCGTATGGTAGGTATAGCCAATTTGGCACGCAATATATACAAAAGCGAAACTGACGAATTACTCGAGTAGGAATGGGACTATTTTGTCACAACACAGCTTATTTTATATTAAATTAACTTTTCTATTTAGGTGAAACTTATATGATTTAGAAAAATTGATTATATTTGACCGCTTTTTAAAAAACGAACACTTATTTTGTGTGACATTTTTGATTTGCCTTAAACTTTTTTTACGTATACTATTAATTACTGGTAATTAAAACACATTTATCAGGATTTGGACGAAAAAAACATCTTTTTTTAGTTGGAATTTTTTCAAATAGCTGCTTCGTTTAAAAATCTATTTATCCAGTTGTAGTTATCCGACGACTTAAATTTTTTTGTATTTAATCCTCTGAAACATCAACTTTTAAAATACATTTTTTTAAAGGCACTTATTTTTAAATTTCTTATAAATAAAAACAAATTAAGTTAAACAAAATTTTTGGGATTTTTAATTTAACAAATAAGCCGGTTTAACATACAACAGTTTTTTGTGAACAATTTATTTCTGACAAGTCCTATGATTCCTTCTACGAACGCACGATGCAGCAAGCAGTGCATATCACTCACTCGCACTAGATTTTTTTTTACGTCAAAATCTTGATACACGTGCTTATTTATTTACCAAATAATATAATTAAAAAATAGTTTCAGGGAAATCATTAATGTGAAAAAATATTTTTGCAACATCCGTTCGGTTTTTAAAAGAACGGCCTATGACTTTATATATATTTCAAGTTTTTCGTGATAACTTTGACATTAGCGAACACGCACGCAGTAAGTGAAGTAATCGAGATATTGGCTCACTCGATAGGAAACCGACATTCATAACACCAGCTTACAAAAATAATCGACAAAATACGCCATGAAGGTGACCTTGGTTTTCCGGTAAGGTACATCTCCCTGATTAAGTAAAGGACTCTTAAAATTTTTTGTATGGTACCCATTTTTTTAAGTGTAAAAAACGTTTTTGGAACTTATTTATTTTCTAACTCGAGTTCTGATAAGCCGAATTCGGTCATTTTACAGGTAATAGAATACCCTTTAAATTGGTTACATTGTACTAATAGAGGGATCCTTTTTGCAGAACCACCAGAACGATCTCCGACAAGCATTACATTGGGGAACCACTGGACTCCACCTCCACCAGCTACTTGGCGGCTAAAGAAAATATGGAGGACGCGCTGATTTCTATAGGAAGGAGCAACAAAGGGCGCCCACTGGAGGAGCCATTTCACCATTTCCAGGATGCTGGGCGACTACCTGCAGCATAAGCTGCCCATGCTGGCATATTGGGATTCGGAGCTGAACTGCAGATAGCGCGGGGAAGATAGCAACGGATCCGTGGGACGGGAAGGAAGCTTAAAGCTATTAACTAACATACAGAGAAGACATCTTTTTATTTTTAATTCTTTGTGCACCAGCAGATTCGTATTTTCTAATTGCTCCAATTTTTCGTTTGTCAACAAAGCAAGCCCATCTGCTTAACAGTAAGACCAGACCATGCTACACGCATTGCGGGTGAAGTTTGACAACTTTGGTCACACTATAAAGAATACGATTTTTCGACTAGTGAAAGTCTTAGCCGATCTGAGTACTAGCCTTAAACCTTAAGCTTTAAGCCCAGTACTCACATCGACGAAAACTGCGCGCTAGCCATAGGAAAGAGCGAGAGGCAGACAGGCGGCTAAAGCTTTTCGTCGGGTCTGTTTTTCAGCGCGGTACTCAGATGAGCTAAGAAATTATCAGAAAAAATACCAGATTTCGCGAGTGAATTTTCGATGAACGCCTTAAGCCGCGGCCCAAAGAATCAAAAATTTAATCTTTGGCGGTGTTCGTGCGGAATTTAAAAATTTAAAATGGAAGAAAAACCCCAAAAACGGTTAAAGGAGGTCAGTGCAGATGAAAATGGACGCCTAATCCAAGCTGTTGCCTATTATTGTGGGACTTGACTGACAGGAAGCAATACCACAACAGGGGCGAATCCGCAGAATAGTTGAAGTGCTGGAGGGGAACCACTAGTGAATCCCAGTGGGAAGGAAGACGCCGAGTGGGAATTCGCTCTCTACATGGACATCCTGCCGGGCGTGTCCTCGCAAAGAAATTAAGATCTGGCCAAAAGAATTCGGTTGCGTTGTACGAATAGAAGTATCTTTTTAGCAGAACCACCAGTAATATGAACTCCGACGAGCTCTCCATTAGGACTCTGTACACCACCACCACCAGCTACTTGGCAGCTTACGCGGATCTGGAGGACCCGCTGGCTTCTATAGGGAGGAGGAAAATAGGGCGCCCGCTAATGAACAGTTGGAGAAGCCATAGCCAGCCACTGCCAGGATGCTGGGCGACTTCCTTCAGCATCAGTGGATTTACCCCTGTCCCAATTCGAGTAGTAGAATAATACGGGTCCTGGCTCACTAGGTAATAAATCATGTCAAAAAAGGGAGTGGGGGTGACCCTAATTAGTCACGCATGGTTTCACACATGTGTTTTAATGACCTAATTTGCATAATTAAGTAATGAAAGTGTTGTGGTGGTGGTTCCTAACAGAATATACACAAAAACAAATGAGATCGTTTACTTAGTGAAATACGTTTTTATTTAGTCATATTTGAAAATTTTTTCTCATGCGCTTATAGAAAGAGAAAACGGTTATCTTCTAAATTTTTCAAAAAATGTTTGTGCTAAGGAGGATCGTGGAAAGTAGTTCAGTTTTAGAAAACTATTCGAGTTGAGCGAAGCATCTAAAATCGTCGTGCGAACCCTCCGGTAATTCCAAGTTAAAGTAAAGTCGTGTTAATTTACGTTCCATCCGAATTCGATTTGTGTAAACTTATCAAATTGATAAAAATTAAAATACTTGACTAACTGTAAAGTAAAGTTGTGTGAACTTGTGAACTACCCAGATTTGAGTTGTGTGAACTTATCAAATTGATAAAATGTAAAATACTTTACAGTTAAAGTAAAGTATAATATAATTAAGAGTACAAATAACAATACAAAGTAATATTTCCAAAAACAACCCGTTACCCGTTACTCAGCTAAAAGGACCAAAGGAAAATGGAGATATGCAGCAAAGCGAGGTTGAAATGCGCCACCTACCGGCGGTAGACAGATTTAAGCGTTGTGGGCGTTAGAGTGGGCGTGGCAAAGTTTTTTTTGGATCAATCGATAGGTATTGACAAGACCAATACATTTCAGTTAAAATTTTTTATCTAGCATGAATATTGTGGGCGCCACAGGCTTGAGCGGTTTGTGGGCGTTAGAGTGGGCGTGGCATATTCGCGTGACAAACTTGCGCTGCGCTCAAGCCTACGGAATCTAAATCTAAAATCCCATTTCTCTATCTTTGATATTTTCCGAGATATCTGCGTTCATATTTACGATTTTTTGAAGTTTGTGGGCGGTTTGTGGGCGTTCAAGTGGGCGTGGCAAACTTTTTTTTGGGTCAATCGATAGGTATTGATGAGAACAATACATTTCAGTTAAAATTTTTATTCTAGCATGAAAACTGTAGGAGCCTTAGTTTTGGGCGGTTTGTGGGCGTTAGAGTGGGCGTGGCACTCTGCTGAAAAAAAATTGCGCTGCGTAAGAAGCTCAGGAATCTGCACGCCTAATCTCAATAGCCTAGCTCTTATAGTTTCCAAGATCTCAGCGTTCATCCGGACGGACAGACAGACGGACAGACGGACAGACGGATATGGCTAGATCGACTCGGCTAGTGATCCTGATCAAGAATATATATACTTTATGGGGTCGGAAACGCTTCCTTCTGCCTGTTACATACTTTCCGACGAATCTAGTATACCCTTTTACTCTACGAGTAACGGGTATAAAAAGCAATTATAAATGTGAAAACATAAATGACGAATATTGTTTTAAATGAAGCTTAATCGCAGCATTAAGTAATCTAAATAAGAATGCAAACAGATCTACAACCTACAAAGTTAATATAAATTATGATCTCATTCAAGTCAATGGGATCACATTAAATTTCACTGGATTGGAATTTCCACTTAAGCCAGATATATCTAAATTTATGGAAATAAATAAAGATGTAAATGTTACACTTTTCGGATTCGACGATGGAGTTATATTTGGACCTATATTTTACTCCCCTGAAGTGAGGACAAATTCTATAAATATGCTGCTACTGCAGGAAGGATGTAAGGCACATTATACTTGGACTAAAAATCTCTCAGAGTAAGTTGTTTTATCATATCATTATTATGAATTTTTTTTTTTTTTTTTTAAATTTCATATTTATTTGATTTCATATTTAAAAAAATTTTTTCTTGTGCTTATCTTTACTTTAGTTTGGTTTCCTTTCAAGTTTCGAGAGATAAATCAAAAAAATGGTTCTGTCAAATTTGTTTAAATTATTCGTTGAGTGAAGATGCTGCTAAGCGACATTCAGAAGTCTGTGGTAAAAAAGTCTCACGCTTACCCAACATGAAGGATGCCACTTTACGGTACACGAATATTCAAGGAAGTGATGGTAACATTCGCAGATTACGCTGACTTTGAATGCATCCTTCAACCGATTGATAAAAAAGAAACGTTAAATTTAAATACTATAAATATACATAAACCTGTTTCATATGCATACTATATAAATTGTGCACATAATAACAGTTTAAATAAGTTTGTTTTAGATACTAGATTCAACTCAGGAATGAATTTCCTCTTATCTCTAATAAAAAATTTAACTTTTATATACGAAAACCATATTTCAAAACCTGTTCCTATAGTAATGTCTGATGTTGAAGAAGATGATTTCAAAAAATCTAATAATAATAACTAATAATAAACACTCCTATTTTATTAGATAGAGTTAGGGATCATTGTCACTTCACAGGAAAATTTAGGGGTGCAGCACATAATGCGTGCAATTTAAAATATAAAGATCCAAAATTTATTCCTGTTTTCTTCCACAATTTCAACAGGTATGATTGCCATCTATTTATAAAGGATTTGGATTTCATACCTGGTGAAATAAAAGTAATTCCATTAAATAAGGAACAATATATATCAATTTCAAAAATTATAACTATAAGTAATGTTGACAACTTTGAAATTCGTTTTCTAGATTCGTTTCGATTTATGCCTTCTGCATTAGATACATTAGCTTCAAATCTAGATAGTGAACAAATGTATATAACAAGATAATTTTTCCCTAATGAAAATCATTTCAACTTAATTCGACGAAAGGGTGTATTTCCATATGAATATTTGGATTCAGTTGAGAAATTTAAATAAAGTAAATTACCTCCTAGAGAAGCTTTCTATAGTTCCTTAACCGAAAATGAATGTTCAATTATAAAATAATTTTCAAGCGCAAAAGGTATGGAATGAGTTTTTTTGTAAGAATCTTAAAGATTATTTATAATTATTTTTGAAAACAGATGTTTTATTAATGTTTGATGTCTTTGAAAACTTCCGAAGACTTTGTACTAAAATTTATTACCTCGATCCAGCACATTTTTTCACTACACCAGGATTATCATGGGAAGCTATGTTAAAATGTACTAAAATGAATTAGATTTATTAACTGATATAGATCAGTATAAATATATTCAAAATGGTATTCGTGGTGGCTTAGTACAATGTACATGTAGATATCCTAAAGCAAATAACAAATATGTTGAGAATTTTGATAGTATTCAAAAATCATCATGTTTGATTTGTTTGGATGCAAATAATTTGTATGGTTAAGCTATGTCACAATTTTTACCATATGGAGGTTTTAAATGGATTTTAAGAGGAGAACTTGATAGTATAAACATTACAGAGATTTCAGATGATAGTGAATATGGATAAATTTTTAAGGTAGATTTAAAATATCCTTTTAAATTGCACAATAAACACAATGATCTTTTATTTTGTTGTAATAATCAGTTACCAACAAAGTCAGATAAAATAAAAAGAATTAATTGCTAATTTAAGTGATAAAGAAAAATATATAATTCATTATAAAAATCTTCAACAGTGTATAAAAAATGGATTAGTTCTAACAAAAATTCATAGAGGTCTTCGTTTCTTTCAGAAGCCTTGGTTAAAAACATATGTTGATTTGAATACATTCCATACAACTAATGCAAAAAATACATTTGAAAAAGATTTTTTTAAACTTTTAAATAATGCTGTCTATGGAAAAACCATGGAAAATGTGGACAAACGCGTTGATATAAAGTTAATTACTGAATGGGAAAGTGCTTCACCATCAGATTCTTCTGGCGCAAAAAGGTATTGTGGTATTTCAAAGTCAAACTTCCATAGTATAAAACAGTTTTCAGAAAACTTCTTTGCATTTCAAATGAAAAGATTAAATGTGTTGTACAACAAACCTTTATATTTAGGTTTTGCTGTATTAGACTTATCGAAATGGAAAATGTAGGATTTTCATTATAATTATATTATACCTAAATACAATGATTCGGCCAAAGAGCTAGTGGGATAGCTCTGAGGGCGCCGAGCTGAAGGCTACCGAACGGGTCGCAGGTTGCGGATAGCGAGCGCCCTGGTTCTCCAGGGTAGCTACGAATAAGCGTGGAAGTTGGACACGGCCCGGCTACCGCCAAGCCCCCAACACGAAGCGCAAATAAGTAGCCCCGGACAGTCAGCGGGTATCTGCGCCGTAGCAGTACCGACGTCGCGCTTGTGCTGCCGCCTCCGACAAATAGCTCACACATACCCCTTCCCACACTCTTTGAACCTACCTCTTCCCTACCCACACAACTCATCTCACCCCGGGCTGGACTAAGGTGTCACTCGTACCGTGCCGAGAGTCAATCTGGCTGGGAGCCCGAGTCATCAAATAACTTAGTCCCAAACGGTGAGCTCAGGCAAGTGGCGACCGCCTGTTCTAAGTCAGCCTTACCCGGGTACGGCGGATCTCTGCCCGGGTGGGCCTGTCCTTTCTCCGCAGCTCGTGGGATTTAACATGGAGAACTTAACAAATGAAAAACAAAAAGACTGCACCAGACAAGAGCCCGACACTCTTAAAAAGTCGGAAGTCGTAACCAACAACGAGAGAAAGAGCAAGATCACGGCTCCGACCACCCCAGTCCATGTGACGTCTACCCCTGCCAAGGCCAGCGAACAACGCAGCCGGCTAAGCCCAACTCGTCATAGCGACAAGCCCAAGCCTCCCACCAGCGTAGGTGTGGCTAACCAGCCACTCCAACCTGAGGGGAGCGCTAAAGCCGCTCTCGTGGTGAGTACTAGGGCAAAGGAGTTTAAGAGGATACCACCTAACCAGGCAGGACCTCTTGAACGAAAGAAGGCTTTTAGGATCCTCAAACGGCTGGCCACCAATCCGATACGTGAGGATCAGACGTCAATATTGGATTACCTGAAAATCCAAGAGGACATAGCCTGGGCAAAGGCAGTTATCCCAGACTTCAACATCGCTATGACTACCAGCAACAGCAACAAGCGAGAGAGGTCGATGGAGTCAGCTCAACCAGCGAGCAAGAAGGCTAAGGTAACCAACCGCGGCACATGGTCGAGATCCTTTGCGGAAGTGGTAAAGGATCGGAAGATCATTGGTGTCATCGACCAGAGCGATGAAGGCGGTAGGATCCCAAGAAACCAATGGGGTCTGGTTAGACGGGCCCTTGCGTCAGTGGCCTTGAAAGTGCTCGACGAAAACCCAGGCCCGTCACCCGGTTGCACAGATGCAGGGTGGTACCAGGGCAATGTAAAGTTGATCGCCTGCGAAGACGAGAGATCGGCAGCACTCTACAAGGCTGCAATTAACAAAGTCGGCGAGGTCTACCCCGGGGCCAAGCTGGCAGTTTGTGAGGCTGCAGACATCCCGTCTCGACCGAGAGCGAGGGTGTGGCTGCTGTCGGAATCATCGGAACCAGAGGCTATACTCAGCCTGCTGACCAGGTTCAACCCAAAACTGGTGGAGAAAACCGAGCGCGTCACCATGAACGTGGTTATCCTCCTGAACCAGGCCTGCTTGGAACCTCTCGTAGCCCAACAACACCGGGTGAACTACGGGTTCGATAAGGTGCAGCTACGAATATACGACACCGATAAGTTAGCGGCAGACAACCTGGCTGCCTGTGCGTCGTACGAACCCCCGAGCGACGACGAACTAGATCATGAAGAGGCCACCCTCACCGGCTACGTGTCAAGCGACTCGGAGCTGACAGAGAGCCTGAAGCAGCTGTGCACCCAGGACTCAACCCGACCAGGGCGCTCTGTTCTCCAGGACATAGCGGAGGAAGCGGAGGGTACCCAGCCCGACCCCAGTCCCAAAGATGGTGCAGTTTCTGCAAATTAACCTGCACCACAGCAAGGCAGCATCCGCTGCCCTCCTCACCCGCCTGGCTACAGGCAACATAGACATAGTCCTCATTCAAGAGCCATGGATTGTTGGTAACAACATCTGTGGCTTATCAACCCCTTTATACAAGCTATTTTACACCAAGGATAAGGGTAAAACCATGCATTCTTACAAAGACACACTTTAACACATTTCTTATTCCACAGTTTAGCGAAGGCGACCTCACCACGGTCAGACTGGAGCTAAACGAACACACTCATCACACCATAGCATCATTCTATCTGGCTCACGACTACAAAGGGCCACTACCAAACACCACTACACATCAACTCATACGCACTCACTCATCTAAAAAAACTCATCCTGGGTGGGGACGCTAACTCACACCACACACAATGGGGAAGTACAAACACCAACGAAAGCGGTGAGTTGCTCTACGACTATCTCCTTCAATCAAATCTATTCATCTGCAACAAGGGCAATGACCCAACTTTCATCACTAGAAATAGGAGGGAAGTACTAGACATTACTCTAATATCTGATCCCCTACTTAACCAGCCAGAAGCGTGGAAGGTGGGGATCGAATATTCGCAACCCTGGCGAACCTTAAAAGAGAGTGTAGAACTTGCTTCAATAAAGCTAAATACAATAATAGCGAATCCTTCTGGAATTTATATCATACAAAACTAAGCCTAGCTTGGGATAACTTCTGCAGTAGCATAGAATCTACTGTGGAGGCATCCAGACTCAGAAAAATTCTAGCTAAAGCTCCAGCAACCATTGGCTATCTTAAAACCAATGCTGACAGTTGGACGAAAAACAGTCAGGAAACCCTTGAACTACTGTTAGACACCCACTTCCCTAAGAACACCCATAGAGGAGAATTTAGACCACCAGAGTATTGACAACATTTCAAACCCTGGCCGCATTCAGTGGGCTGTTAACTCTTTTAAGCCCTTCAAATCACCTGGCCCAGATGGGTTCTTCCCGGCCCAGCTACAACGGACACTAGATATGTCCCTTTCCTGGCTGACAGCCATCTTCCACGGCTGCCTTGCTCTAAACCATATTCCAACAAGGTGGCTGGACGTTAAGGTAATTTTTATACCGAAAGCCGGCAAGCCCTCTCACACCAACCCAAAGGACTTCCGCCCGATCAGTCTCTCTTCCTTCTTGTTGAAGACCCTGGAAAGGTTAATTGACACCAATATCAGACTAACCATCGACCATAGCCTACTCTCTGACGCACAGCATGCGTACCGTAAGGGTAGATCAACCGATACCGCCCTCCACTCTCTAGTGTACAGTATAGAAAGAGGCTTCCGCAATAAGGAATACTCTCTTGCAGCGTTTCTAGACATAGAAGGCGCCTTTAACAACGTCACCCCAACGGCGATTACTGGTGCTCTGACTGAACTGGGCATTGAGCGGCCCATATTGGGACTCATACACACCATGTCAACCAGCAGGGTAGTGTACTCCACTATGGGATCGGCCCACTCGACCAGGAACGTCAGTAGAGGAACCCCACAAGGGGGCGTACTCTCACCTCTTCTATGGGTTTTAGTGGTCAACAAACTGCTATCACTTCTAGAAGAGGCGGGCACAAAAGTGGTAGCCTACGCGGATGACGTGGTTATCCTACTGCAGGGCAAATTCCCGCAAACCCTTTGCAATCTAATGGAGACAGCCCTATCCACCCTCTCCCGGTGGACGGCTGGCTGTGGACTGGGAGTTAACCCGGAAAAGACAGAACTAGTTCTCCTTACAAGGAAGTATAAGGTACCAATTCTAGTTCCCCCAAAACTACACCAAACGCGCCTAACCTTTAGCAACCAAGCAAGGTACCTAGGTGTCATCCTTGACAAAAAGCTCCTTTGGACAGATAACATCCTAGATCGCACACGCATAGCGGCCATAGCCCTCTTCGCTTGTAAAAAAGCCATAGGGAGGAAGTGGGGTTTCTCCACCATGATAGTTCACTGGCTATATACTGCAATAGTCAGGCCCATTCTCCTCTACGGAAACATCGTTTGGTGGCCTTCTCTAGATAAGAACTGCAACCTCCGGATCCTTCACAAGATCCAAAGAAGCGCAGAGCTCTGCATCAGTGGGGCGCTTCGCACTACCGCCACTGAGGCACTAAACACAATTCTCGATCTCCAACCCCTGGACCTACTTGCCAAAAGCTGGGCATCTGCAACAGAGCTGAGGCTCCGTGAAGCAGCGGCATGGACGACAGGCTCCACGGGTCACTCCAATATCCTATCAAAACATTCACCCCTACCACGTATTACAGACTACGTCCCACCCATAGTCAACTTCGAAAGAAGATACAAGATCTTTATACCCACCCGTACAGACTGGGACAACCTCCCACATCAATTCGTGAACGCCGTCAACATATACACGGACGGCTCCAAGCTTAACTCCCAAACAGGTGGAAGAGTCTTTTCCCCCGAACTAGACATAAAAGTCAGGAAGCCAATACCCATCTGAACACGTCTGTACATCAAGACATAGATATCTTCATCTTCTCGGATAGTCAAGCAGCCCTCAGGGCCCTCGACTCCTACACAACGAGCTCAAAAACAATCTCTGAATGCCGCAAATCCCTTAACGAGATGGCCACTCATCTGAGAATCAACCTCATCTGGGTGCCTGGACACCGCAACATTGAGGGCAACTGCATAGCAGACGAGCTAGCAAGACAGGGCACAACCGCCGATATCCTTCGTGATAAGGACACGGTAGGTATGCCCATGGATACCTGCAAGCTCCATCTCAGGCAGAGATTGTATACACTTTCCAACAACCGTTGGAACTCAATCTCAACATGCCACAATTTTAGACTCACATGGCCAAACTACAACACGAAAAGAAAAAAAACTCTCCCACAATGTAGCAGGGAGGACATCTCCACTCTCCTAAATGCCCTCACGGGCCACTGTCTTATAGGGACTCATGCGATAAGGCTGGGTCTAAGTAACCACGACTTCTGCCGCAGCTGCAAACAGATAGACGAAGAGGAGAGTATCGAACACCTCCTATGCTTCTGCCCAGCGCATAACCTAAAGCGCTTTCAAACCTTAGGTAGCTACACACTTCCGAACCTTGCGGCCATTCAGGACGTAAGCATTCAAAAACTACTATGTTTCTTGAGAAGAACAGAATACTTCGCGAAAGCAGAAAACCCATGAGCTAGGGATACGGATCTTTCAGAGATCATGTGGTATCACAAGGGGCCCATTGTGGCCTAAGTGAGGGGACTAATATCTAGTCTCCAACCACTCCTACCTAACCTAACCTAACCTAAATACATTGAAAATGTTCAATTAAATTATATGGATACAGATTCTATTATATATACTATTAAAACTGACGATTTTTATAAAGATATTCTGAATGATATTGAGATGATGTATCAAATCAGATTATTCTGATGAATTACTTCATCTCTATAATTTTCCTAAAGCCAATAAAAAAAGTTGGGGTTTTTAAAGATGAACTCAATGAAAGACCTATGACTGAATTTTTTGGTTTGAGATCAAAAATGTATGCCTTTAAAGCACCTAATAGTAATGACAACTCTAAAAAAACATCAAAGGGAGTTAAAAGAAGTGCAAAAGATCAATTAACTTTAAATAGTTTTAAAAAATGTTTGTTTTCGGAAGAGGAAGTGGTAGGCTCTATGTCAATGATTAGATCTATAAATCATCTTTTATCAACAGTTAAATGTAAAAAAGTAGTTCTCAGTCATAAAGACACAAATGTTCTTATACAAAACAATCAAATTAACACTACAATATGGACATTATAAAATAGAAGAAAAATGATTACAAAATAAAGTTAATGAAATAGATTCAAATATTTATGTTTATGAACAAAGAATAAAAGAAATAGAGAATTGTCCTAATAGAAATAATTATCAAGACATTGAAATAGAAAAATTTAAGAAAAATATAGATGATTGTACATTTGAAATATTTTATACAGAATTAGAACTAAATTTACTAAATTATGAAAAAGAATAAATGTAACCCATAATTGTAAATAAAACAGAACAAACATCGCTTTTTATTGAAAGGTTACAACTTATGGTAATGTATAAACCAAATATTACAATTCACAACAATAACATAAAATTTGTATTTAACAGAATTAGCATCGCTTATATTTAGAGGTTAATGTTAAGACTTAAGAAAATGTATTAGCCAAATATAACAATTCAGAACATTATCAGATTTGAATTTAACACAATAAATACAATATTTTCTTGGAATTGCATTCAATTTGCCTACATTCTTCTATATTTAGTGGTATAGTTTGATTATTGTTATCTCTAATCTATACACTTTATTGTCATTATTACTTAAAGGAATTAATTTAATGTATTTATCATTATCTTCATCTAAATTAAACGGTATAGTTTGAACATAGTTATCTATACCTCCCTCAACAACAATAGTTTCATCCTCACTAGATGATCTTGGAATACACGTTTCCGGATTATCATAATCATAAAGGATTACATCATCATCATCATCGTCATCATAAAAATGAAGAGAAACTTTGCCAACCTCTTTTTTATTAATGTTTTGGAGTTCTGAAAATATAAATATTATTAGTATATATAAAAATATTATTTTGTATATATATATCAAGCTTACCTTTTTTTAATTTACTCGAACTATTATTTTCATCTTTTTTTTATATTCGGCAAAAACAAACAAACATATTTCCCAGCTCAATCAGATTATGATATAATATCACTATTAGTTATTTTTAAATCGTTAATATCGTTAATTGGTATTTTATTTCACTTTCTTTTTTAGT
Organism: Drosophila subpulchrella; assembly: GCF_014743375.2. Taxonomy (NCBI): domain Eukaryota; kingdom Metazoa; phylum Arthropoda; class Insecta; order Diptera; family Drosophilidae; genus Drosophila; species Drosophila subpulchrella. The sequence continues at coordinate 1,547,895 of NW_023665570.1, forward strand.
TAAATATTCAATCATCATTTTAGCTGCTAAATTTCTCTTTATTAAATATAACCCATTAATTCTTTCTGCTTCATCGACTTCAATTTCATGGATTTGTGGGCCATCACTAAGATTACCTGGTTCTTCTTCTTCTACTTCTTCTCGTTTACTTTCTTGTTTGGAAAGAAGATCAGCATCTTTCGATATTCTTTCATAAACAATCCTATCTTTCCGTCTCTCTGCATTAATTACTGAATGGGACAAAGCTTCTGCAAATTCAAAACGTTGCTAGGGGGGTATTAATATTGCATTTAGATTTTCGGTGGTTAGAAAAATATTTTAAATTTGTACGTTTAGATTTACTCGGACTTCGCCTAGAATGTGATTTTCTATATATATTATTATAATGGCATTTAACTCCTACCGTAGCACTTTTGTATTGGATGGTGAAGAATCTGTTTAGACCCCTTCTTCCTAAATCCATATTCTCCTTTCATTCTCAACTATTAGGGTATACTAGATTCGTCGAAAAGTATGTAACAGGCAGAAGGAAGCGTTTCCGACCCCATAAAGTATATATATTCTTGATCAGGATCACTAGCCGAGTCGATTTAGCCATGTCCGTCTGTCCGTCTGTCCGTCTGTCCTTCTGTCCGTATGAACGCTGAGATTTTGGAAACTATAAGAGCTACAATACTGGGATTAGGCATGCAGATTCCTGAGATTCCTGCGCAGCGCAAGTTTGTTTCAGTAGAGTGCCACGCCCACTCTAACGCCCACAAACCGCGCAAAACTGTGGCTCCTACAGTTTAGATGCTAGAACAAAAATTTTAACTGAAATGTGTTGTTCTCATCAATACCTACCGATTGACCTAAAAAAAAGTTTGCCACGCCCACTTTAACGCCCACAAACCGCCCACAAACTTCAAAAAATCGTATATATGAACGCGGATATCTCGGAAAATATCAAAGATAGAGAAACGGGATTTCAGATTTAGATTCCGTAGGCTTGAGCGCAGCGCAAGTTTTTTACGCGAATATGCCACGCCCACTCTAACGCCCACAAACCGCCCAAGTCTGTGGCGCCCACAATTTTCATGCTAGATAAAAAATTTTAACTGAAATGTATTGGTCTTGTCAATACCTATCGATTGATCTAAAAAAAAGTTTGCCACGCCCACTCTAACGCCCACAACGCTTAAATCTGTCTACCGCCGGTATGTGGCGCATTTGCTGCTTGCATATCTCCATTTTCCTTTGGTCCCTTTACCTGAGTAACGGGTATCTGATAGTCGAGGTACTCGACTATAGCGTTCTTCCTTGTTTTTGTTTGAAATTCTCCTTTATTCCTCTCTTTGTAAATTATTTAGATTTTTGAATTATGCATGTTTTCAGTGCTTTTTAATTTATAAATAGTGTTTCTTTTTATTGGAACCCGACTTACACTTTCAAGTTCTGTATCACTATCATTGATCCCCAACACTTATTCTTGTGATGTATTACTAATTATAAGAGCTCGACTTACGTTTTCAAATTCTGCCTCACTATCATTTATACCATTATCAATTTTTTCTGATTTTTCATCTCCTATGTTTTTATTTTCTATTTGATCAATTGTATTTTCGCTATTAAAATCAAAAGGATTGGGTGGGCTTGTAGTTGTTGCATATGTTGTTGCTGAAGATGTTGTTGTTGTTGTTTCTTCTTCCGATGAATATTAATTGCTAATAATGAGGAAAAGAATACATGATCAATATTGTCACATGGGGATGTGGGGGCGATGGGGGCAATTAAGTATACTCTTTATAGACATGATCGCGACATTTTTATGACTTCAAAGCCCATTAAAATCAGTTAATTTATTGGATTATGCTAATTGTCCCAGAACCCGCATACGTTAATGAGGGGGGGAGGGGGGGCCGGGGGCCATTAATATGCTAATTGTCCCAGAGCCCGTCTTTCCCTACTACTGCCTTCACTTTTGACTTCTCCAGGCGCGATTTTTTGGGTTTCGGCTCGTCCGTCATTTATGTCCTCACGACCACTTTGAAAACGTTGAAACCACTCGTGCACTCTGCTACGGGATAGGCAATCATCGCCATAAACTTGTTTCATCAATTGAAACGTTTCGGTAAAAGTTTTACCAATTTTAAAACAAAATTTAATGTTGGCTCTTTGTTCGAAGCTCATTTTCGCACCGATGACAAAAACATACTGACACTTAAAACGCAATAACCTCACTTCCAATAGATGAAATGTCATGAAATTTTTAATGGAAGTCGATAAACGATAGCAGATTCTAACGCACCAGTTGACATATAGATGGCGCCACTAGAGGGCGCTAGATTCAAAAAGTCCTGTTTACTTTGGAACTCACCTTGTAGTCAATGGTGTTTTTGTATGTTTGGTTGTTTTGGATTTTTTGCATTTTCTTATATAATTTGTTATAAATCAGGTCATATTTTTCCAATAATAATGCCTTCTTATCTTTGCTAATGTTCTAGCAATGCCTGTATGATTTTGGGAATTTTCTTATATAATTTGTTATAAATCAGGTCATAATTTTGCCAATAATAATGCCTTCTTATCTTTGCTAATGTTCTAGCAATGCCTGTATGACCTCCTTGTATTGGATCGTCATGGAATGTAAACAGTAATGCTTATTTTTCTTCATCATTATATGATAATAGGGTCACCGGCTTGAGTAGCGCTACTTTTAGAGATTGTAATATTTTACTGCCCATTATTTTACAAGATTCTATTGATATAGTGTCAAAGATCTTTTCGCTCGGTGCCTCTTTGAGTTTGCTGATATTAAGTATACCGGCTTATTTTTCAAGCCTTTGAAAGAACTGACCTAAGTCGGGAATTCCATTGGTGTACATATAGCAAACATCAATTCTTGCCATAACTTTTTTCCATGCTTTAGTAAACATAGTGAATCTGTTATTGGCAAGGTCACTACTTTTCGTACCTCGTCATTTTCAATGACTTCGTATACGTTGGGCTGAGAAGCTTTATTTAGAGTTTGCCTCGGCAAATCTATTTTTTCTTTTTCTTTTTCTTTTTCTGCGCAGGAATTTGTTTACTTTGGTTTCTGGTAGTGACTGTCAGAATTTTATTATTCGTTTGAGTATTTTTTAAATCCGTTATAGTTATTCTTGAAAGCGCGTCGGCTATATGATTGTCTTTTCCCTTAAGATATTCCACAGTAAAATCATATTCTTCTAAGTCTAATTTCATTCGCGTTACTTTTGAGCTCGGGTTTGTCATTGAAAATAAGTAAGTTAATGACCTATGGTCTGTCTTGACTGTGAAATGTCATCCATAAATATATGGTCGAAAATAATTTATCGCCCAGTGGATAGCTGCTAATTCTTGTTCAGTTGTATTTTTGTTGCTTTCTCCTTTATGATCTTGATGCATAGGCTACTGGTAGCTGTGTGTTATTGTAATCTTGAGTAAGAACAGCTCCACACGCTTGTTTGCTTGCATCTTTTGTTATACAAAATTCTTTAATTAAATCTGGATACTGCAGTAGAGTAGGTTTCATCAATTGAATTTTAAGGTATTCGAATGCGTTTTGACATTCATCTGTTTATTCGAATTTAACATTCTTTTTACATAATCTAGTTATGTGTCGTGATTAATCGGAACATTTTTTAATAAAACGTCTGTAGTAATTGCAAAATGCAACGAATCTTCTAGCGCTGTCTGAGTCCGTTGGGACTGGGTATTTTTCTATTACATCGTATTTTTTACTGTCTGGCAAAATACCTTTGTCAGTATACTTGTGTCCAAGGAAGGTCACTTCGTGTCTGAAAAAAGTGCACTTTTCTGTGTGCAATTTAAGGTTGTGCTCCCTACATAAATCAAAAACGTTAGTAAGATTTTTAATCATATGTTTTTCTGAACAACCGATGACAATTAGGTCATCCATATACAAGAATGCCTGTGAAGGTTCGATACCTGAAATTGCAATTGTCATCATTCTTTGGAAAGAATTTTGAGCTATTTTTAAACCATAAGGTAATCGCGTGAAGCGATAGGAGCCATTGCTCGTGGAAAAGGATGTTATATTTCTAGACATTTTTTCGAGTTCTATTTGATGAAATCCTGACATCAGATCTAAACATGAAAAGTATTTAGCTCTACCTAATTGGTCAAGAATATCGTCTATTCTTGATAAAAATTTATCTGATAAAATTTTTTTGTTAATTTGGCGGTAATTAATTATTAAGCAATCTTTTAGTATCGCAATTTGGTAATGATTTTTTCGGGACGATTAATAATGGACTGTTGTATTCAGAAACTGAAGGATCTACTATTTTGTCTTTAATTAATTTGTCTACTTGTTTTTCTACTTCGTCTTTTTGACTGTGGGGAATTCTATAATTCTTTATTCATCATCTTTCATTCTTATTTTTTGTTTGTAAAAATTATTAGTTGATATCGATTCGGATTCTTTTCCGGATATATCTGTGTATTTCGTGCATAATATGTTAAGTATTTCCTTGAACTAAAGTGTTCAATTTTTCTAAAATTTCTTCTTTGTTTACATTTTTATTAGATTTAATTACGTCGTAATCATCCAATGGTTCAACTTTTAGTGTATTTAATTGAATGATTGCAGTTTTATTAGTTGTATTCAAAATTCGGACAAAAGTGTTTTTAGAATCTGCAATGGAATTTCCAGTGAATACACCATTTTGGATTTCTTGGTTTGGTATTAATATATTCCTGGTTGCTGAATTTATAGCAATTTTTCGGACTACTTCGGATCTTGCTGGTAGAATTGTCAAATTATTTTCTAGTGTATGGCTTATTGGAATATGAATCGGATTATAGGGGTTATCTGGTCTCAGTATGAGCCAATCGTTTTCTGGTTTTAAATCTATTTGACAATTGTATTTTTTCATAAAATCTATGCCTATAATTCCATCACATGGAATAGGAAAATTTGATGTTGCTAAATGAAAACATGGAAGGACGCTATAGTCGAGTACCCGACTATCAGATACCCGTTACTCAGCTAAAGGGACCAAAGGGAAATGGAGATATGCAAACAGCAAAGCTAGATTTAAATGCGCCACCTACCGCCGGAAGACAGATTTAAGCGTTGTGGGCGTTAGGGTAGGCGTGGCAAATTTTTTTGGATCAGTCGATAGGTATTGACGAGACCAATACATTTCAGTTAAAATTTTTTATCTAGCATGAAAATTGTGGGCGCCACAGGCTTGGGCGGTTTGTTGGCGTTATAGTAGGCGTGGCATATTCGCGTGACAAAATTGCGTTGCGTACTAGGCTACGAAATCTAAGTCTGAGATCCCGATTCTCTATCTTTGATAGTTTCCGAGATATCCACGTTCATACTTACGATTTTTTGAAGTTTGTGGGCGGTTTGTGGGCGTTAGCACTTCCCATAAGTTGGGCCCTGAGGCGCATTCATATTTCGGCTGGCCGCACGAGTTTAGCGGCCGGCACTTTTGTATTTGTTTAAGTACACTGTAACACAATGTTGGTGTCGGTACAGTGGGTACTCGATACAATGATACATGCATACTACATCTCCCTCCTTTTGAAAAAAAACGTAATGTAATGAAGTTATTTTCTAAAGAATATGTTTTTTTTTTTCAATTTTAAAACGTAATAAAATGAAATTATTTCTGGCTATGAAATTATCTTCTAGAACTAATATATTTGAAAATTTAAAAATTATAGAAATTATTTTATATTGTAAAGGAAATATAAAAAAATGGAAAACATTATGTTATTCAAAACAAAATTTTGTTTTAATGAGAAAGTATGATATCCTGATTTTTTTTTAAAGTAATTCTATGAAGTTATTTTCTTACTATATGTATGTAAAATATAAATGAACATCTTGTTTTATAATAATATTTTTTTTTTTTAGAATGTGGTATATATTTTTTTTTTCGAATCAGAAAGTATTATATATTAATTATTTTTTTCTTATTATATTTCCATTATAATTATGGTTCTTAATTTATGTATGGCCATAGGTGATGTTTTTGTAAGAGAATTAAAGTGATTATGAAATAAAAATTTTTATCCTATCCTTATGTACTGTTTGTTTCTTATTTATGTTATTTGAAATTACTATGTTATCTTTTTCTTCTATACTTTCGACCTTATAGGGTCCAGTATATTTAAAGTCTAGCTTATGCCCTGTTTGATTTTTCAATAAAACCTGATCTCCTATTTTTAAATCAAAATCTAAAGTATTTTTGTCAAATCTAATTTTTTGTTTCTTTTTATGAGATTCTAACATTAATCTAGCTCTCTTAAATGCTTGATCTAGTCTAAACTTAGATTCTTTAGCGTAGTCATCTACATTATATAGCGGTTTTATTTTATCTATGCTATTAAAATGTTTAGGTAAATTTGAAGTTTTACCAAAAACTAACTCATATGGACAATAGTCATGTGCCATAGAGGGTGTTGTGTTGAAACAACATACGAAGTATTGGAGCCATACATCCCAATCCGTTTTATCAACTGAGATGTGGCTTTGCTCCACGGTTCCTACAGTTTGGTGATGGTGTGCGGTAGAAGTTATGTTTTTGATACTTAAATGTTTACATAAATCTTCAATTATCGAATTTTCATATTCTATTCCCATGTCCGTTATGAACGTCTTTATTGGACCGTACTTCAGAATAAAATCTTCAAATATAGCTTTTGCTACTGTTTTTGCACTTTTGTTTTTAAGTGGTATTGCCACAAGGTATTTAGATAAATCGCAGATTAGGGTTACTGCATATTCATTTCCTTGTTCGGATTTAGGCAGTGGACGGATCGTATCCACAATTACCCTGTCAAAAGCCATTTGTGGCGTTTCAGTTATACAAGGTGAGTTCCAAAGTAAACAGGACTTTTAAAAAAAGACAGAACAAATAGTTTTTTCGGCAAAATCAATTTATTTTATTCAAAATAGTCTCCTTCTGCTTTAATACAGCGTTTTGCACGGTCCAAAAGCATGTCGAACGAGTGTTTTAGCTCGTTGCCCGGTATGGCCGCCAGTATGCCGGTGCAAGTCTTTTGAATGGCCTCTATGTCTGCATAAAGCTTTCCTTTTATCGGCAAATGCATTTTTCCGAAAAGGTAGAAGTCGCACGGTGCCATATCAGGTGAATACGGGGAGTGGGTAATGGTTAAAATGTGATTTTTGGTCAAATAGTCGGACACAAGCGTCGATCGATGAGACGGCGCATTATCGTGCAACAAACACTTAAAACGCAATAACCTCACTTCCAATAGATGAAATGTCATGAAATTTTTAATGGAAGTCGATAAACGATAGCAGATTCTAACGCACCAGTTGACCTATATGTCAATGGCGCCACTAGAGGGCGTTAGATTCAAAAAGTCCTGTTTACTTTGGAACTCACCTTGTAGTCAATGGTGTTTTTGTATGTTTGGTTGTTTTGGATTTTTTGCATTTTCTTATATAATTTGTTATAAATCAGGTCATATTTTTCCAATAATAATGCCTTCTTATCTTTGCTAATGTTCTAGCAATGCCTGTATGATTTTGGGAATTTTCTTATATAATTTGTTATAAATCAGGTCATAATTTTGCCAATAATAATGCCTTCTTATCTTTGCTAATGTTCTAGCAATGCCTGTATGACCTCCTTGTATTGGATCGTCATGGAATGTAAACAGTAATGCTTCTTTTTCTTCATCATTATTTGATAATAGGGTCACCGGCTTGAGTAGCGCTACTTTTATAGATTGTAATATTTTACTGCCCATTACTTTACAAGATTCTATTGATATAGTGTCAAAGATCTTTTCGCTCGGTGCCTCTTTGAGTTTGCTGATATTAAGTATACCGGCTTATTTTTCAAGCCTTTGAAAGAACTGACCTAAGTCGGGAATTCCATTGGTGTACATATAGCAAACATCAATTCTTGCCATAACTTTTTTCCATGCTTTAGTAAACATAGTGAATCTGTTATTGGCAAGGTCACTACTTTTCGTACCTCATCATTTTCAATCACTTCGTATACGTTGGGCTGAGAAGCTTTATTTCGAGTTTGCCTCGGCAAATCTATTTTTTCTTTTTCTTTTTCTGCGCAGGAATTTGTTTACTTTGGTTTCTGGTAGTGACTGTCAGAATTTTATTATTCGTTTGAGTATTTTTTAAATCCGTTATAGTTATTCTTGAAAGCGCGTCAGCTATATGATTGTCTTTTCCCTTAAGATATTCCACAGTAAAATCATATTCTTCTAAGTCTAATTTTATTCGCGTTACTTTTGAGCTCGGGTTTGTCATTGAAAATAAGTAAGTTAATGGCCTATGGTCTGTCTTGACTGTGAAATGTCATCCATAAATATATGGTCGAAAATAATTCATTGCCCAGTGGATAGCTGCTAATTCTTGTTCAGTTGTATTTTTGTTGCTTTCTCCTTTAGTAAATTATCTTGATGCATAGGCTACTGGTAGCTGTGTGTTATTGTAATCTTGAGTAAGAACAGCTCCACACGGTTGTTTGCTTGCATCTGTTGTTATACAAAATTCTTTAATTAAATCTGGATACTGCAGTAGATTAGGTTTCATCAATTGAATTTTAAGGTATTCGAATGCGTTTTGACATTTATCTGTTTATTCGAATTTAACATTCTTTTTACATAATCTAGTTATGTGTCGTGATTAATCGGAAAATTTTTTAATAAAACGTCTGTAGTAATTGCAAAATGCAACGAATCTTCTAGCGCTGTCTGAGTCCGTTGGGACTGGGTATTTTTCTATTACATCGTATTTTTTACTGTCTGGCAAAATACCTTTGTCAGTATACTTGTGTCCAAGGAAGGTCACTTCGTGTCTGAAAAAAGTGCACTTTTCTGTGTGCAATTTAAGGTTGTGCTCCCTACATAAATCAAAAACGTTAGTAAGATTTTTAATCATATGTTTTTCTGAACAACCGATGACAATTAGGTCATCCATATACAAGAATGCCTGTGAAGGTTCGATACCTGAAATTGCAATTGTCATCATTCTTTGGAAAGAATTTTGAGCTATTTTTAAACCATAAGGTAATCGCGTGAAGCGATAGGAGCCATTGCTCGTGGAAAAGGATGTTATATTTCTAGACATTTCTTCGAGTTCTATTTGATGAAATCCTGACATCAGATCTAAACATGAAAAGTATTTAGCTCTACCTAATTGGTCAAGAATATCGTCTATTCTTGATAAAAATTTATCTGATAAAATTTTTTTGTTAATTTGGCGGTAATTAATTATTAAGCAATCTTTTAGTATCGCAATTTGGTAATGATTTTTTCGGGACGATTAATAATGGACTGTTGTATTCAGAAACTGAAGGATCTACTATTTTGTCTTTAATTAATTTGTCTACTTGTTTTTCTACTTCGTCTTTTTGACTGTGGGGAATTCTATAATTCTTTATTCATCATCTTTCATTCTTATTTTTTGTTTGTAAAAATTATTAGTTGATATCGATTCGGATTCTTTTCCGGATATATCTGTGTATTTCGTGCATAATTTGTTAAGTATTTCCTTGAACTAAAGTGTTCAATTTTTCTAAAATTTCTTCTTTGTTTACATTTTTATTAGATTTAATTACGTCGTAATCATCCAATGGTTCAACTTTTAGTGTATTTAATTGAATGATTGCAGTTTTATTAGTTGTATTCAAAATTCGGACAAAAGTGTTTTTAGAATCTGCAATGGAATTTCCAGTGAATACACCATTTTGGATTTCTTGGTTTGGTATTAATATATTCCTGGTTGCTGAATTTATAGCAATTTTTCGGACTACTTCGGATCTTGCTGGTAGAATTGTCAAATTATTTTCTAGTGTATGGCTTATTGGAATATGAATCGGATTATAGGGGTTATCTGGTCTCAGTATGAGCCAATCGTTTTCTGGTTTTAAATCTATTTGACAATTGTATTTTTTCATAAAATCTATGCCTATAATTCCATCAGATGGAATAGGAAAATTTGATGTTGCTAAATGAAAACATGGAAGAACGCTATAGTCGAGTACCCGACTATCAGATACCCGTTACTCAGCTAAAGGGACCAAAGGGAAATGGAGATATGCAAACAGCAAAGCTAGATTTAAATGCGCCACCTACCGCCGGAAGACAGGTTTAAGCGTTGTGGGCGTTAGGGTGGGCGTGGCAAATTTTTTTGGATCAATCGATAGGTATTGACGAGACCAATACATTTCAGTTAAAATTTTTTATCTAGCATGAAAATTGTGGGCGCCACAGGCTTGGGCGGTTTGTTGGCGTTATAGTAGGCGTGGCATATTCGCGTGACAAAATTGCGCTGCGTACTAGAATACGAAATCTAAATCTGAGATCCCGATTCTCTATCTTTGATAGTTTCCGAGATATCCACGTTCATACTTACAATTTTTTGAAGTTTGTGGGCGGTTTGTGGGCGTTAAAGTGGGCGTGGCAAACTTGTTTTGGGTCTATGATAGGTATTGATGAGAACAATACATTTCAGCTAAAATTTTTATTCCAGCATCAAAACTTTAGGAGCCACAGTATTGGGCGGCTTGTGGGCGTTAGAGTAGGCGTGGCACTCAAACAAACTTGCGCTGCGTAAGAAGCTCAGGAATCGGCACGCCAAATCTCAATAGCCTAGCTCTCATAGTTTCCGAGATCTACGCGTTCATCCCGGACAGACGGACAGACGGACATGGCTAGATCGACTCGGCTAGTGATCCTAATCAAGAATATATATACTTTATGGGGTCGGAAACGCTTCCTTCTGCCTGTTACATACTTTCCGACGAATCTAGTATACCCTTTTACTCTACGAGTAACGGGTATAATTATGAGGTATAGCATAGTTGCTTGAAAGAAGTTCTATTGATACTAATCCCTTTGAGTTGGTTGTTCCTTCACCAACACCTGATATTTGGGTAATATTTTTATAGTCAACATTGTTAAACGAGTCCGAAGTTTCTTTTATTAAAGAGATGTCTGCACCTGTATCAACTTATAATGTATATAATTTATTTGTGTATACATTTTTGAGAGAAACGAAAAGATTGAACTTAAGATTGATAGTATGAACCGTATTCTTTACTGGGTTTTTTATCTTAAGGGTCTTTATTGGTTTTCCGACGTGGTTTGTACCTGTCGGACATTGTTATTGTTCTGTCTGTTGGTATTCGTATTTGCATTGTTGTTATTAAATCTGTTGTTATTGGTGTTTCCACCACGGTTGTTTCCTCTATAATAACCACGAACTCTATAATTGTTGTTGGTCTGATTATTATTGTCTCGGATATAACCGTTATTTTGGTTATAGCCATTATATTGGTAATATCAGTTATGCTGATAATTACCTCGGTTATTGCCCCTACCGCGGTAATTATTTCTGAAGCTGTTACTGCGATAGTTGTTTCCTCTTTGTGTGTACAGTGTTGAATTTGCATTGCCTGTCATTTCAGTACTGCATTGTATATACTTAGTGACGGCTTTATTCATAGTTGTGAAGTTGCCTGCCTCTAAAATTGTTTTTAGGCGGCAATGCTCACAATTTTTAACCATTGTGGTAATAGCTTCTTTTGTGCTGAATTTTTCAGCGTGTTCGGCTGGTAGGCCTTCGTCAATGTACGAAGCTTCAAGGAGCCGACTATACTGTCTTGCAATTTCTTTATTATTGAATTTATTGTTGTTTCATTCTGTACTTGGTATAGTGTAGATCCTATAATTTTGGCTTTAATGACTTCTACAGCGAAATCTTCGAATGTACTTTAGTCAAGTTAACCAACTTCAAGACTGTGATGAATCTTTGAAGATGTATCTTTTGCCCGTTAAATACCGGAATGGCATTCAATATATATTTTATATATGCCCTATGGGCTGCAGGATCTGCCATTATGTTTTCTTTTGTGTCTGGCACCCTTACATCTGATTCTATATCTTCTTCTTCTTCTGCTTCTGTTACTGTTATAACTGCAGGAATTGTTAGATCATATAGATCTTTTTCTTTTATTTCGCTTCCTTCGCTCGAATCGGAATCTTCATTTTCCGTTAGGTCTATTTCTTGATCTATTGTCAAAGGGGTATTGTTCGTGAACGGTTGCAGTCTTTAATAAGCTCTCATATTTAGGCGCATAATGCCATCTCTATCCTATATAACAGAAAACCGATATACACATATATATACTTTTTTGTTTCTGGCAACTGGCTGCTACGACGGCGTCTTTTTGTGAAATTCGTATTAGTATCAAATAGGCTTCGCAACTGGCAAGAATAAAATTACATACAGTCCACACATCCAAATCGTTTATATTTCTAACCATAGTGCTGGTCCATCGTTCCGGATTCTTGGACAGTTTTGAAGTGCTTTGATTGCAATGGAACAATTAAAATCATTGGTGAAAAGCCGTGCCAGACTCAAGTCCAACATAACACGTGTCTTGGCATGGGCTGAACAAACGGAGATTGCTACACACACAGAGATCGTCACACGGATAGATCTTCTCAACGAAGTATGGAAGGAGTTCAACCAGTTTAGCGATTGCATTGCGCTTCACGAGGAAGTGGAAGGCTATGTCGATCCGGAGATCGACAATGCGGTCTATGAAGCAAAATACCTAAGGGCAAGCGCTATTCTCAAGGAAAGGAGTAATGATCTACAACCGGGGACATCTACGAGCAGTGCGAGTGGCAGCAACGGGCTACATTCAAACAACGATGCAATCTTGAACTTGCTGCAACAAAACCAACAACTATTTGAGCGACTTGCTGTAAGTCAGAGCACACCGAACACGCCTGATCATGTTGGTGGTGACGTCACATTAGCGAATTCTCGGAACTCGGTACTCACGGCGAATTCGAATCTGAGCGAATTGCCAAAAATTCAAATCAAACGGTTCTCGGGCAACTACATCCTTTCAAGACATTTATGAAAGCACAATTCATAACAAACAGCATTTGTCCAACACCCAGAAGTTCCATCACTTAAAAACACTACTCGTTGATGAGGCTGCCAACTTGATTCGACACTTGGCAATTACGGACACGGCTTACAACACTGCATGGGAACGTCTTAAGGAAAGATACGATTGTATCCACGGCATATTGTAAACTCGTATTTGGAACAGTTTGTGAGGATGCGTGAAACACACCCTCCACATTTCGCCACTTCTACTCTTACCGCCACGAAGGCATATAATTGGAGATTACGCCACGAAGGCCATTTATTTATAAGTTATAAGCATAAGTTAGCCATAAGTCGTTACGCCACGAAGGCAACTTATTTAAGTTCAAACTAGAAGCTAAGCTTATCAGATTTAAATATCGCGCGCACCAGGGCTGGAAAACCCCCCAGTGTTGGTCTACCGAGGGCCAACAGCTGATAGTGCCGATAGCGATAGGCGGGAGGTTCGATAAGAAACTGTGTTGGGAAACGAAGAAACCCGGCCAGCCGGGCTTACATGCGGCCGCAAGGGCGGAAGCTCGGTCTCTTTCTCGAATGGCAGCCAAGGCGAGCAGACCTAGGAGCGGACTTCAACCCGGAGTGGTACAGCGGCACGAGCGTCGGCACGCCGGATCCAAGGAGTAAGTGGGACAATAGGAGACAATAGCGATCAGACTGAGTGCGAGTAGGGGTAGTAGTAGTAGTACTAGCGGATAATAAAGACAAGAGAGAATGAAGAAGTATGTGTCCGTGTGAATTTGTGTATTTTTCGGGAACCCACGTGCAGTGATTTGTGCCGGTCGGGAATCGTGTTGCGCCAGAGCTGCCTACTCAGTGCAAACGACCCCCCCGATCGCCCACAAGGAGCATAAGAAAGGATCGCCTCTGGCCACCCTCTCCTGGGAACCCCGCCCCAATTACGGTTTAGGTAGGCGCGAGCCACGTGCAGTGATTTGTGCCGGTCGGGAATCGTGTTGCGCCAGAGCTGCCTACTCAGTGCAAACGACCCCCCGATCGCCCACAAGGAGCACAGGAAAGGATCGCCTCTGGCCACCCTCTCCTGGGAACCCCGCCCCAAATACGGTTTAGGTAGTCGCGAGCCACGTGCAGTGATCTGTGCCGGTCGGGAATCGTGTTGCGCCAGAGAAGCTTACTCAGTGCAAACGACCACTCGATCGACCACAGGGAGCACAGGGAAGGGTCGCCTCCGGCCATCCTCCCCTCGGATCCCTACCCCCTACCCCAGTAGCTTGTGAGTCGCACATCCAGGGGGGAACGGCCACGCCGTGCAGTTTTGTTGGTATTTTCTCAGGGATCGGCTACGCCACTCGTTTCGTTAGTATTTTCGCCGGGAGCAGCCCCGCCCTCCACTATACCTTTCGGGTTCCGTGTTGCGCTAGAGCTGCTTACTCGGTGCAACGCGGATACTCTGGCCTCCTTTCCCCACAAATCCCCGCGGCAACTCCCCGTCCAGTTTCGTCCCAATACTTTTCTACAAATTTAACTGTAGAGGACCCTGGCCGGACTGAGTTTTATCCCAGCCCATGAAAAAGGTCCTTACAGTTTCGCGCCCGAACAGGGACGAATAAGGATGACTAGATATCTTTCAGGAGAGTTGGGTTTTTACCACCAACCGCATGGCCTAAAGACCCATGTCCAGTAGACGAGATTTAGAGAAAGATAGGAGACCGCAGGAATAGTTAGAGTAGGGGATCCCGTAGCGCTGCGCCCGCCAACGCCAACCCACTCCCGGAGCGCCACATAGCCACGTGGCCTCCCACGAAGCCGTCAAGCGCATACCGCGCCCCGAGCAGCGCCCACAGAGCGGCCCAGCAGCGCCCAGCCGCGCCCTCAGCAGCGCTCCCACCAGGAGCACCCACAGAGCGGCCCAGCAGCGTCACCCGCGCCGCCAGCCGCGTTATCAGCAGCGCAGACCCAGCAGCGTCCCGCGCCGCGCAGTGCCACCCACGTGGCCATCAGGTGCCCACAGAGCACCACCAGCAGCGCCAACAACAGCGCCGGACACGTGGTCACCAGCCACACAACGAGCGTCACCAGGAGCACGCAACGAGCGGCCCCGCGCCCTCAGCAACGTTCAGCGCCCATCGGGCGGCGTCATTTGCACCACCAGCAGCACCCACCGAGTGCCTACCGAGTGCCCACCGAGCGCCACCAGCAGCGCCCACAGCAGCGCCCATCAGCAGCACCCGCCACGCTACGAGCGCCACCAGGAGCGCCCAACGATCAGCGCCGCCGCTCACCAGCCGCACTCACCGAGCGCCAACGGGAGCGCTAGCCGCAACCACATCGGTCAGCCAGTGCCGCACGTCAGCAGCACCTGCCGTGCGCCCAGCGCCCAGTCACGCCACTAGGAGCGCTCACCAAGTGATCCCCAGCAGAGCCATCGGCAGCGCCACCGCGCGTATGCCCAGTGTCTCGGGAAAGAAAACGTCAGAGGACGCAGAATCAAAGCCAGATCCGGCAGCTGCCGGACTGGAAGAGGACAGGTTTTTCACCGCATCCGGGGGTGATTCCACGACCACAAACATGGGGGTCAGGTGGATAGCCTACCGCCGGAAGGACGAGCTGCAGGCTCTGCTAAAAGAGTTTGGACTTGACGCGAACGGCCAAGTAGACGAACTACGACCACGATTGGCTTCCTTCATCGGAGGAGGAGACCACAGCCCGGCTCTACGAGAGCGCTTTGCCGCACTGGAGTCAATGTACCCGGAAGCACCCACCCAGAGGACGTCCACCAGTCGGGCCACCTCACCGATGCCCGGAATTGAGGACCACACGCTTCCCGTGCCCTGCTTAGGGAACCTACGGAAAAGCCCTGGACGGGAGATACCGGCCGCCAACCCAGCCGCCCATCTTCCGCACAGCTCCATATCCGCGGCAGTGTTCGCCGAGAAACTGCGAGGATGGGGCGTACTGTTTGACGGACAGTCAGACCCCGTTCATTTTATAGAACGCATCGAGGAAGGTGCCACTGCCTACAATGTGAGAACGAGTGACATACCGCGGGCCATCATTGGACTTCTCTCAGGCCGCGCCGAAGGCTGGTACCGGGCATACCAAATGCACACCGAGCCATGGGAAACTTTCCGGAGAGAGTTTCTGGAGTTTTTCTTGCCTCCGCGGTACTACCAGAGCCTAGAAGATGCCATCCGGACCAGGCAACAACAAGTGGGCGAGCCCTTCAAAATATACGTAGTGGAATTACGCCTGATGATGCAACGCGCCAAGTACTCACTAGACCAGGAGCTCGAGCGGATCTACGAGAATTTGATGCCGGAGTACCAGCTTTTCATACGGCGACATGAGTTCTCCTCACTAGAGGGGCTTACCCAACTGGCAACTGCGTTCGAAATCGCACGGGATCGAGACCCCGTTCGACATGCAGCCCTAATTCCAACCGCAAGCTGGTATTCCGGCAGGGAGAGCAGCGGAAAACCCGCACCTAGACCCCAGAACTTTCTCGCTCCAACGCCCTCTGGACCCAGGAGGCCTGCGATATCCAACGGGATGATCGCTCAGGCAGCGGAACCACCGGTTGACGTCGGCCGAGCTTGTCACCGCTGCGGGGAAATTGGACACTTCACACGAGAATGCCGAAACCCACCGCTGATGTACTGCTGGGACTGTGGGAAACGAAGCATCCGTACCATCGACTGCTGCCGCCGGACGGAAAACGGCCAGGGTCGCCGCCCACGTCGGGAGCCCGCGGTGACCCACTCGGTGCTCCCCCATCACTAGATTCCCCACTCCGCCTGGCGGGGGGGCGAATTGTTGCCAATGTTACCATCGAGGGACAACCTTTCTCGGCAACAATTGACACAGGAGCCTCGCGAAGCTTTGTTAGCGAAGCGATCGCCAAGCGCTTAGACTCAGGAAGAAACAGCAGAGAAGTCCGCTCCCGCATCTCTCTGGCGGATGGATCCCAGAAAGAGGTGACCAAGGCCCTCCAGGCGCAAGTCGGCTTAAACGACCGACCGATCGGGCTGACGCTACTAGTCCTGCCAACGATCCTGGATGAAGTGATTTTGGGCATCGACTTTCTTTGCGCCATCAGCGCAACTCTAATCTGCGGGCAAGTCTGCTTGCAACTAGCCCCACCTGCCACCCGGAAGGTAGAACCAACCCGAGATACGCGGGCGACTCCTACGGCCGCAACCGCGCAATCCCCAAGCACACCCGGTACGCCGCAATCATCGCAAGGCACCGAGGGGGGGACCAAAACAGTTCCAAAGCCTGCTCCGAGGACTCACATAAAGCCAAACGCGCCAGTGCGGAAGACAAGTCCTGACCCCTCGGGACCCCCGTTGTCAAGGAACCCGTCAGGCGACACCGCGGGAACCTGCACCCCCACGGATAACAGGTACGGCCTACAACCGCAGGCGGACGCCGCCACGGCAAAGGAGAAGAACCCGTTTCGACGCCCCTCCACGAGCGCCCTGTTGGCCACCACAACGGTGGAAATTCACACGCGCAAACCAGCCACCTCACCTGGGCCTGGGGAACCACAATGGAAAATCGGTGTATATCAGCTGCCAGCCCAGTCGGACGCAGCCAGCGCACGGAAGCACAACCCGTTCCGGAGCCACTGTCCCCACGGACACCTGGCCACTGTAGCGGAGGACCCAACCAGGCTACAGGTGGCCGAAGAACCTCACGCCGAGGAAACCGCCCACTTTCTGCAGGAGGAGCTACAGCTTTTCGACGAGCTAAGCGGGCCAACGGAGATCGCCGAGCATACCATCACTCTCCGGGAGAATAAGCCACTAAAGCAGCGGTATTATCCAAAGAACCCCGCCATGCAGAGCATAATCAATCAGCAGTTGGACGAGCTATTACGCGACGACCGAATCGAGCCCTCCCGTAGCCCGCACAGTGCCCCGCTGGTGCTCGTGCGGAAGAAGACAGGGGATATGCGGATGTGCGTCGACTATCGACAACTCAACGCACATTCCATACCCGATGCGTACCCACTCCCACGAATCAACCACATATTGGAGCGGCTACGGAACGCCCGGTTCATCTCAACGCTGGATCTTAAGAATGGATACTGGCAGATCCCTATGGCGGAAGGAAGCCGCGAATGCACGGCTTTTACCGTCCCTGGGCGTGGACTCTTCCACTGGAAAGTCATGCCCTTTGGACTGCATTCTGCCCCAGCAACGTTCCAGCGAGCCCTTGACAGCGTCATCGGGCCGGATATGGAACCCCACGCCTTTGCCTACTTGGATGACATCATCGTCATCGGGGCGACGTGGGAGGAACATGCCAGGAATCTCAGGGAAGTCTTCCGACGACTACGGGAAGCAAAGTTTCGGCTGAATCAAGGCAAGTGCAAGTTTTTCCAGAAAAAGCTGGTATACTTAGGCCACTTGATCAGCGAAGAAGGCATCAGGACGGACCCAGATAAGATAGCTGCTATCCAGGGACTACGCCCGCCAACCAACGTCAAGGAACTCCGTCGCCATTTGGGCATCGCATCTTGGTATCGACGCTTCGTCCAGGATTTCGCCTCCATCGTTCAGCCCATGTCCCGACTCCTCAGGAAGGGGGTCAAGTGGAGCTGGGAGGAGCCCCAACAGCAGGCATTTGAGACACTCAAAGCCAGACTAACGGCCGCACCGGTACTGGCCTGCCCAAATTTTGAATACAAGTTCCAGCTTCAGACGGATGCAAGTGATACAGGACTTGGAGCAGTCCTCACTCAGAGCATCGATGGAGAGGAGAAGGTCATCGCCTACGTAAGTCGACGCCTCGAGCGAGCCGAGGAAAACTACTCCACTACCGAAAAGGAGTGCCTCGCCATAGTTTGGGCCACGCGGAAGCTACGCTGCTACTTGGAGGGCTACCAGTTTGACGTGATTACGGATCACCTCGCTCTCAAGTGGTTGAACTCGATTGAAAACCCCACGGGCCGTATAGCCCGGTGGGCTCTGGAGCTGCAGCAATACCAGTTTACCGTCCTCTATCGGAAGGGCAAATACAACGTTGTCGCCGACGCCCTCTCCCGACAACCCCTAGGGATGCTTCAGCTGCTCGCGGAGCACGGAACTCAGTGCAAATGGATCCGGAGGATGCAAGAAGAAGTCCAGAGGCGCCCCGAAAAGTTTCCGGATTACACTCTGGATCACGGACAGCTGTATCGACACATCGGACACACCTCAGACGTGGGAAACAGCAACCCATGGAAGCTTTGCGTGCCTCGGGAGCAGAGACAACGAGTGCTGGAGGAATGCCACGACCACCCTTCTGCTGGTCACCTGGGCATCCGGAAGACTCGCAGACGGATTGCCCAACGATATTTCTGGCCGGGATGACATCGAGACGTTGTGCGGTACGTCACCAGCTGCTTGGTTTGCCAACAATACAAGGTGAGTCAACGCAAACCGGCGGGCAAAATGCTCACCCGCCATCCCACGGAGCCATTTGCGCTCGTCGGAGCCGACTTCGTTGGACCTCTTCCTCGGACCCGACGAGGGAATACCATGCTGCTCGTATTTATAGATGTCTTTTCCAAATGGGTCGAGATCATACCCCTAAAGAAGGCCACAGCCGCCCAACTGGAGTTTGGATTTCGGGAAAGGATAATATCCCGCTTTGGAGCACCCAGGACTTTGATCTGCGACAACGGCACGCAGTTCACCAGCCGCGGTTTCAAGACATTCTGTCGTACTAACGGCATCAAACTGGAATACACAGCTCCCTATTCCCCGCAGCAGAACCCCACCGAACGGGCAAACCGGACCATCAAGACAATGATAGCTCAGTACGTGGACCAGGATCACCGGACATGGGATCAGCTACTGCCAGAGATCTCGCTGGCCATAAACACGAGCATCTCAGATAGCACCGGTTTCAGCCCCGCCTATCTGGTGCAGGGTAGGGAACCCAGATTGCCAGGGGCCCTCTTTGATGTGGTCACGCCTGGTCTACACTCGTCGCCGTTGGACCCCACTGAGCGAGCTAAACGACTTCAGGAAGCTTTCCGCACTGCGCTGGAAACCAACCAGATGGCTTCTCAGGAACAAGGCCGCCACTACAATTTGCGACGTCGCGAGTGGAGACCTCAGCTCGGATCACAGGTGATGGTCCGCCTCCACCACCTGTCAAAGGCCAGCGAAGGCTTTAACGCAAAGCTTGCTCCTAAGTACTCGGGGCCATTTAAGGTGCTGAAGTTCCTCTCCCCGAATATCGTCAGGATACAACATATGGAAAACAGGAAGAGGCGAACAGCAGGAGTAGGCGACCTGAAGGAGTACCACCAACGCAGCGACCAACTAGGGGACCCGGAAGAAGCCACCGGAGAGAGCGCGTGCCCAACATAAGGGAGTCGACGAATATAAGTCGATCCTCGCACTCAGGCAGGACAAGTCATGGAGGAGGCCCAGTGGATCGTCGCCCCAGTCGGCTGGAGGGTAGACACCCACCAGCGACGACTGCCTACAGCCCTAGTCGCATCCATCCAGGAGCAGGATCGACGGAGGGTGCGCTACCTGCGACAGATCGAGAGTCATCGGTTCCGAGTCACCATCACCGCCGGGCGGGAGGTGATCGTTTCCCTCCGCCATAATCACGCCGAAGAAAGGGGGGGGTGTGAGGATGCGTGAAACACACCCTCCACATTTCGCCACTTCTACTCTTACCGCCACGAAGGCATATAATTGGAGATTACGCCACGAAGGCCATTTATTTATAAGTTATAAGCATAAGTTAGCCATAAGTCGTTACGCCACGAAGGCAACTTATTTAAGTTCAAACTAGAAGCTAAGCTTATCAGATTTAAATATCGCGCGCACCAGGGCTGGAAAACCCCCCAGTGTTGGTCTACCGAGGGCCAACAGCTGATAGTGCCGATAGCGATAGGCGGGAGGTTCGATAAGAAACTGTGTTGGGAAACGAAGAAACCCGGCCAGCCGGGCTTACATGCGGCCGCAAGGGCGGAAGCTCGGTCTCTTTCTCGAATGGCAGCCAAAGCGAGCAGACCTAGGAGCGGACTTCAACCCGGAGTGGTACAGCGGCACGAGCGTCGGCACGCCGGATCCAAGGAGTAAGTGGGACAATAGGAGACAATAGCGATCAGACTGAGTGCGAGTAGGGGTAGTAGTAGTAGTACTAGCGGATAATAAAGACAAGAGAGAATGAAGAAGTATGTGTCCGTGTGAATTTGTGTATTTTTCGGGAACCCACGTGCAGTGATTTGTGCCGGTCGGGAATCGTGTTGCGCCAGAGCTGCCTACTCAGTGCAAACGACCCCCCCGATCGCCCACAAGGAGCATAAGAAAGGATCGCCTCTGGCCACCCTCTCCTGGGAACCCCGCCCCAATTACGGTTTAGGTAGGCGCGAGCCACGTGCAGTGATTTGTGCCGGTCGGGAATCGTGTTGCGCCAGAGCTGCCTACTCAGTGCAAACGACCCCCCGATCGCCCACAAGGAGCACAGGAAAGGATCGCCTCTGGCCACCCTCTCCTGGGAACCCCGCCCCAAATACGGTTTAGGTAGTCGCGAGCCACGTGCAGTGATCTGTGCCGGTCGGGAATCGTGTTGCGCCAGAGAAGCTTACTCAGTGCAAACGACCACTCGATCGACCACAGGGAGCACAGGGAAGGGTCGCCTCCGGCCATCCTCCCCTCGGATCCCTACCCCCTACCCCAGTAGCTTGTGAGTCGCACATCCAGGGGGGAACGGCCACGCCGTGCAGTTTTGTTGGTATTTTCTCAGGGATCGGCTACGCCACTCGTTTCGTTAGTATTTTCGCCGGGAGCAGCCCCGCCCTCCACTATACCTTTCGGGTTCCGTGTTGCGCTAGAGCTGCTTACTCGGTGCAACGCGGATACTCTGGCCTCCTTTCCCCACAAATCCCCGCGGCAACTCCCCGTCCAGTTTCGTCCCAATACTTTTCTACAAATTTAACTGTAGAGGACCCTGGCCGGACTGAGTTTTATCCCAGCCCATGAAAAAGGTCCTTACAAGTTTATGAGCCTGCCAACAACTACAAAGACCGATTCACAAGTCCTACGGAAGGTTTCGGACGGAGCAAACGAAATTGTTCGTGGATTGGATGCGGTTAATCAGACGGGACGCGATTGTTGGATCATCTATCTAGCCCTAGAGAAACTTGACGCTGACACACGGCGCAGGTGGATTGAGCGCAGCATGGAGACAGACTCATCCACTCTGGAGGAATTCTTCAAGTTTCTCGATTCTCGCTGCGAGGAACTGGAGCTGAGCAAAAGGGAGCTTGCGACTGGAAGCAAGCCAACAACACATCATGAAAACCCAAAAAGGATCACACAATCGATGGTTGCGGTTGAAAGTTGTGGCTGCACCAAATGTAGCTCTACAGAACACACTCTTTATGGCTGGATATGTCTGGACTGCAAAGGCGATCATTTGTGAAGGAGAAATCACTATGCTACAACTGCTTGCGACCTGGTCATGGGGTCAACAGGTGCAAGTCAACATACAAGTGCAGGCAATGCAAAGGGAATCATCACTCTCTTCTTCATGTCCAACCGATTTCACAGGCTAGTGGGAATCTTGCCCAGATAGCGGAGGGGGACGAGCAAAACTTAAGCGCATCTAACACAAACTCAGTGACACTCAGTCATTTGGCCCAAGGAGCGGGCACCCAAAAGGTTGTATGTGCACAAGGCACTGCAAAATCTACACATCTAACGGAAATCAAACGGAGCATATTACCAACTGCTATGGTGTATGTTAAAAACGCAAACGGTGACCACGTAACATGCCGTCTTCTATTGGACACAGGATCAGAGCTGTCTTATGTATCTGAGCGTTGCCTCCAAGCTCTCGGATTGACACGGTCGGCATCACGTATTTTCGTTACGGGAATCTCTTCCGTAAAAGCAGACACGACAAGGGGATGCAGCACGCTGCAAATCAAGTCTCGCATATCCGATGATCGTTTGGTTGGCTATGCCCACGTGCTAGGCAGAATCACCTCATCTCTGGAACGCCAAAATATCGACGCATCCACACTCAAGGTATTCAAGGACCTGCAGCTGGCGGATACACACTTCAACGCAAACACACCAGTTTATATACTATGTAGTGTTCACAGGACGAAAGATGTACGACAACAAAAGTAATCTTATCTCTATTTCGTCGGTATTCGGATGGGTTATCACTTCACTCATCACATCGAACGCAAGCAACGCTATTGCACTAACCACAACAATGGATATCGACAACACGCTACAGAAGTTTTGGGAACTGGAGAACGTTCAAAGCAACACAAAAATGGAACCGGAAGACGAACAGGTCGAGAAGCACTTTCTCGCCACCCACAGTCGCGATGAAAACGGGAAGTATGTCGTGGAACTTCCATTCAACACGGAAAATCCTGAGTTCGGAGAAACTCTACAAGGAGCTCTTAAACGTTTCAAATCGGTGGAGCGACGACTACAACAAAACGAGCAGCTGCGGACACAGTACGTATACTTTATGCGGGAGTATATCAACCTGGGGCACATGCGTGAGGTGCCGCCAGAGGAAATCGCTACTGGGAATCAGTTCTATCTTCCCCACCACCCAGTACTAGGCCGAAAACTGCGAGTGGTCTTTGATGGATCCTTTCGCGACGCCAATGGTAAGGCCTTAAATGACACTCTTTTCACAGGGCCCAGTATCCAACGCGATTTATTTGCTGTGTGCCTACGCTTTCGAATGTACAAGTTCGCATTCTCAGCGGACATCGTTAAAATGTTCCGCCAAATATGGGTGAACGAAAAGCACAGAAACTACCAGAAGATCGTTTGGAGAGAGGATCCATCCGATCCGATCAAGAATTTTCAATTGTGTACTGTAACCTACGGAACGTCATGTGCACCATTCCTGGCGGTACAAGTGCTGGAACAACTCGCTGTGGATCATCAAGAGGAATACCCGAATGCTTCAAAAATCCTACTGGAGGATTTTTATGTCGATGATGTCCTTACTGGGTCAAACAATGAGGATGAACTACGTCGAAACCGAGACGAGTTGATTCAGCTGATGTCGTGCGCAAATCTGGAACTCGGGAAATGGGTATCCAATACCTCATTCATACAAACGGATGATACCGACGCACAATCGTCGCCAGTTAAGGTTCTCGGACTATACTGGCATCCTAGAAAAGACACTTTAACGTACAACATCGGTCTAGCGGCAAATCCTGATTGCACAAAGAGACAAGTCTTGTCCGACGTCTCCAGGATATTTGATCCTCTCGGACTCTTGGCACCAATTGTAATCCAATTTAAGATTATTTTCCAAAAACTCTGGCTCTTAAACTTGAATTGGGATGACCCGCTCCCAACTAAATAAGCGGACAACTGGCTGAAGTGGAGAGCAGATCTAGACACTCTACAAAAGTTCCAATTACCACGCTTCGTTGCCAACGACGCAGACAACATCGAGCTCCACGGATTTTCGGATGCCTCAACCTGCTGCTGTGGTGTACAGCAGAGTTACAAATGACGACGGATCCATCTCGGTGTGCCTTGTGGCTGCGAAGACAAGGGTGGCGCCACTGAAACAACAATCATTGCCACGCCTGGAGCTTTGCGCAGCGCTTCTTCTAAGCCAACTCATTCGTTCGATCTCTTCTGGATTACGCCACAAGAACATAACTGTTTTTGTCTGGTCCGACTCATCAATAGTGCTCTTCTGGTTATCCTATGCACCAGCCCAACTAAAGACTTTTGTTGGGAACAGAACCTCGGAAATCCTTGACACTATCCCTAGAAAGGCCTGGCGGCACGTAGACTCCAAATCAAACCCAGCTGACTGCGCTTCCAGGGGTATGATGGCTGCTGACCTCATCGACTTCCATCTGTGGTGGAATGGACCTTTGTGGCTACGGGACCAGGATCAATACCTGGTAAAGTTGAACGATTCACGATTTGGTTTATCACTTTCAGACAAACGCATTCAAGGAGAAGTCAAGACAAACTGTTTGGCTACACTGGCTGTTGCAAGTCAGGTTCATCCACTCGATGAGCTGATCGCACGAGTTTTTTCTTGGCTCAAGCTAGTTCACATTGTCGCCTATGTGAAGCGATTCATTCAACGCACACAAAATCCATCCTGCGATAAGGCCTCAAGAGCTCTTACATTTGAAGAGATTAAGGCAGCAAGGATCATTTGTATAAAACACGCGCAACGCTGTTTTCACGAGTACTATCAATTGCTCCTTGCCAAGAAACCCCTAAGGAGCCGATCGCAGCTGGTCAAACTTGCACCAATGATAGACGAAAACGATTTGCTGAGGGTAGGCGGACGACTGCACCAATCGCAATTGTCCCGAGAGGCAAAACACCCAGTTTTGCTATCAAAAACCCACCGCATCTCGAAGCTGATCCTGGAACACGAGCACCGAGTAAATCTTCATCCTGGCGTTTCTTCCCTGTTTGTAATCGTTCGTCAGAGATTCTGGATAATTGGAGCACGTAATCTCATTCGCAGAATAACACACGACTGTTTATCCTGCTTTCGTCAACGCTACCACACTGCCCAACAACAAATGGCTGATTTACCCAGCGTGCGTGTCACTCAAGCCCTTCCATTTGTCAATACTGGTTGCGACTATGCAGGTCCAATCTTTCTGAAGGATGCCAAAGTTCGGAAGCCACGTATCAGCAAGGGCTACATTTGCCTGTTTGTCTGCATGGTCACCTCGGCCATACACCTGGAACTTGCCACAGACCTGACAACAGAAACCTTCCTGGCTGCCTTGCGGCGCTTCATATCCCTGCGTGGCAAGTGTAGCAAGATCTACAGCGACAACGGAACAAACTTTATTGGAGCTAAGCTATCCTTCAACGAAATGCAAGAATTGCTTTCATCACAACGACACAAGGACATTGTCACATCCACTCTGGCGGATGATGGAATTTAGTGGGTACTCATTCCCCCTAGAGCTCCTCATTGGGGAGGGAAATGGGAGTCGGCAGTTCGCTGTGTCAAACTGCATCTGCGCCGCGTCACCGGCAATTCAACGCTCACCTTCGAACAAATGCGCACCTTGCTTGCTCAAATCAGCGCAGTGATAAATTCACGCCCTTATGCTACACATCGGATACCGAAAACAACTACTTATCACCCGCCCACTTCTTAATTGGGCGACCGTTAACCACCGTTCCAGATCCTGACTTAAGCCACATCCCTGTGGGCCGATTAGGATATTGGCAAAGCATCCAGGCTATGCTTCAAGGATTCTGGAAGAACTGGCATCAGGAGTATCTGACTACTCTGCAGCAACGTCCGAAATGGACCACTTCAACACCCAAACTCTCGATTGGTGATGTAGTTCTCGTTAAGGAGTCCAATACACCACCAGCATCTTGGCACATCGCACGGGCTATGGAAACCTATCCAGGGAAGGACAACCTCGTTCGAGCAGTCAAATTGAAGACATCAACTGGAGAGATGATCAGACCGATCACGAAGGTTGCTGTTTTGCCCCATTCAGAAACTGTGTTTCAGGGCGGGCCGGAATGTTCGTGAACGGTTGCAGTCTTTAATAAGCTCTCATATTTAGGCGCATATTGCCATCTCTATCCTATATAACAGAAAACCGATATACACATATATATACTTTTTCGTTTCTGGCAACGCTGCTACGACGGCGTCTTTTTGTGAAATTCGTATCAGTAACAAATAGGCTTCGCAACTGGCAAGAATAAAATTACATACAGTCCACACATCCAAATCGTTTATATTTCTAACCAGGTATTTAAAATTGTCGGTATCGATATATTTAAATTATACCTTTCTTTGACAGTTATTAAATTTGTACGTAATTTGATTAATAATTTTGATAAGTTTGACCAATTCGTTTTATTTATTGCTTTTTTTATGTTTTATTTTTATGTACTAAAGTTCTTGCAGTATTGAAAGAATCTACAAGAATCTTTGCATGTTTATTAATAGTGTCTTCATGTATTGGCCTATTTTGGCTTATACATTTGTAAGACTTGTCAAATGTGTCCTTTAATTCTCATATGTGGAGAGTTAATTGCTCCCATTCCCCTTTTTTTTTTTTTGTATTAATTATGCATAATTTTTAGCACATTTATATGTCCTTGCACTGGGTGTATGTCTACTTCAGAGAATACTTTACAGTTTCTTACTGTAGACAGTACTATTGCTTTTTGCGTACAGCTGCAATGAATAAGCGGGGAAAAAGCTAGGTCGTACCTTTTCATATATTCGTCTTCAAAATCTGAAATTGATAGAGGCTCTGCTCTGTTCCTAAGTATGGCTAATACCCTATTCTCAAAATATGGTGGATTGGCTATAGTAATTCTGCTGCAATCTGTGGTGTTCATTTTAGGTTGTTAATAATTCTTATTTCTTTTCAAAATTTTAATTTTCTTATTTTTAGTATGTCACTGCATACATATACAAAATTTGTATTTTATTTTTATTTTGAAACATATTTTTATAATAATTAATTGTGCTTTATTAATTTAAATCTTATCCAGATCGTTGGCCTGGCCTCTGTTTATAGCTCTTTTTGATACACACTTATTGTGGTACATATAGGCTTTATACAAAATGTATGCACTCATAATAAAAACAATTATTGATGATAATATGTTTGTTAAATCGGTATCTATAGTTTTTGATTCGATTTTTTTAATTAAATTGGCAGTGGAGTCCACTGTATTAGTCTCAATTAAACCCATTTTGGGTATTATTTCTGTAACGTATTCAAAATCTGTTTTATTATTATTATTAATTTATTTTCCTTATTTTCATATCTTTAATTTTTGTTATGACACGTATACTCCCAAGCTGTATTTTCGAAAGGCACTTTAGAATCTGCAGGGCCCTTTGGTTTTCTTGCTTCTTTCATATCTTTTTATACCCGTTACTCGTAGAGTAAAAGGGTATACTAGATTCGTCGGAAAGTATGTAACAGGCAGAAGGAAGCGTTTCCGACCCCATAAAGTATATATATTCTTGATCACTAGCCGAGTCGATCTAGCCATGTCCGTCTGTCCGTCTGTCCGTCTGTCCGTCTGTCTGTCCGTCCGGATGAACGCTGAGATCTCGGAAACTATAAGAGCTAGGCTATTGAGATTAGGCCTGCAGATTCCTGAGCTTCTTACGCAGCGCAAGTTTGTTTCAGCAGAGTGCCACGCCCACTATAACGCCCACAAACCGCCCAAAACTGTGGCTCCTACAGTTTTCATGCTAGAATAAAAATTTTAACTGAAATGTCTTGTTCTCATCAATACCTATCGATTGACCCAAAAAAAAGTTTGCCACGCCCACTTGAACGCCCACAAACCGCCCACAAACTTCAAAAAATCGTAAATATGAACGCGGATATCTTGGAAAATATCAAAGATTGAGAAATGGGATTTCAGATTTAGATTCCTTAGGCTTAAGCGCAGCGCAATTTTGTCACGCGAATATGCCACGCCCACTAGAACGCCTACAAACCGCCCAAACCTGTGGCGCCCACAATTTTCACGCTAGATCAAAAATTTTAACTGAAATGTATTGGTCTTGTCAATACCCATCGATTAATCCAAAAAAAACTTTGCCACGCCCACTCTAACGCCCACAACGCTTAAATCTGTCTACCGCCGGTAGGTGGCGCATTTCAATCTCGCTTTGCTGCTTGCATATCTCCATTTTCCTTTGGTCCCTTTAGCTGAGTAACGGGTATCTGATAGTCGAGGTACTCGACTATAGCGTTCTTCCTTGTTTATTTTTGTAAGCATCTGATTCCCTATACGTGTTCTCTAATTGTATCTTAATTTCTACGATTTCATCCCAGGGTACTGGGGTAGTTTTATCAGCATATAGCTGCCTATTTAATTCTTTTATTATACCCGTTACTCGTAGAGTAAAAGGGTATACTAGATTCGTCGGAAAGTATGTAACAGGCAGAAGGAAGCGTTTCCGACCCCATAAAGTATATATATTCTTGATCAGGATCACTAGCCGAGTCGATCTAGCCATGTCCGTCTGTCCGTCTGTCCGTCTGTCCGTCTGTCCGTCTGTCCGTATGAACGCTGAGATCTCGGAAACTATAAGAGCTACAATACTGGGATTAGGCATGCAGATTCCTGAGGTTCCTGCGCAGCGCAAGTTTGTTTCAGAAGAGTGCCACGCCCACTCTAACGCCCACAAACCGCCCAAAACTGTGGCTCCTACAGTTTTGATGCTAGAACAAAAATTTTAACTGAAATGTATTCTTCTAATCAATACCTACCGATTGACCTAAAAAAAGTTTGCCACGCCCACTTTAACGCCCACAAACCGCCCACAAACTTCAAAAAATCGTATATATGAACGCGGATATCTCGGAAAATATCAAAGATAGAGAAACGGGATTTCAGATTTAGATTCCGTAGGCTTGAGCGCAGCGCAAGTTTGTTACGCGAATATGCCACGCCCACTCTAACGCCCACAAACCGCCCAAAACTGTGGCGCCCACAATTTGTATGCTAGATAAAAAATTATAACTGAAATGTATTGTTCTCTTGAATACCTATCGATTGATCTAAAAAAAAGGTTGCCACGCCCACTCTAACGCCCACAAACCGCCCAAGCCTGTGGCGCCCACAATTTTCGTGCTAGATAAAAAATTTAAACTGAAATGTATTGGTCTCGTCAATACCTATCGATTGATTAAAAAAAAACATTCCCACGCCCACTCTAACGCCCACAACGCTTAAATCTGTCTACCGCCGGTAGGTGGCGCATTTGCTGCTTGCATATCTCCATTTTCCTTTGGTCCCTTTAGCTGAGTAACGGGTATCTGATAGTCGAGGTACTCGACTATAGCGTTCTTCCTTGTTTTTAAATTTAGGATGTTCTTCTGACTTCCTCTCCTTTTTTTCTTATTGTTTTTTTTGCTTTAGGCATTTATTATTATATTAATTATATTTTTTTACCCGTTACTCGTAGAGTAAAAGGGTATACTAGATTCGTCGGAAAGTATGTAACAGGCAGAAGGAAGCGTGTCCGACCACATAAAGTATATATATTCTTGATCAGGATCACTAGCCGAGTCGATCTAGCCATGTCCGTCTGTCCGTCTGTCCGTCTGTCCGTCTGTCCGGATGAACGCTGAGATCTCGGAAACTATGAAAGCTAGGCTATTGAGATTTGGCGTGCAGATTCCTGAGCTTCTTACGTAGGGCAAGTTTGTTTCAGCAGAGTGCAACGCCCACTCTAACGCCCACAAGCCGCCCAAAACTGTGGCTCCTACAGTTTTGATGCTAGAATAAAGATTTTAACTGAAATGTATTGTTCTCATAAATACCTATCGATTGACCCAAAAAAAAGTTTGGTACGCTTACTTTATGGCCCACAAACCGCCCCAAACGTCAAAAAATCAAAAATATGAACGTGGATATCTCGGAAACTATCAAAGATGGGGAATTGGGATCTCAGATTTAGATTCCGTAGCCTTGTACGCAGCGCAAGTTTGTTACGCGAATATGCCACGCCTACTCTAACGCCCACAAATCGCCCAAACCTGTGGCGCCAACAATTTTTATTTTAGATAAAAAACTGAAATTTTAACTGAAATGTATTGGTCTCGTCAATACCTATCGATTGATCAACAAAAATTTTAACACGCCCACTCTAACGCCCATAACGCTTAAGTCTGTCTACCGCCGGTAGGTGGCGCCGTAAAGCGCTCGCTCGATGCTTGCATATCACCATTTCCCTTTGGTCCCTTTAGCTGAGTAACGGGTATCTGATAGTCGAGGTACTCGACTATAGAGTTCTTCCTTGTTTTTTTAAAATTTTTTTGAGGGTATATATAAAATTTGACATGTATACCTACCTAGGTAAAAAAAACTTAAGACCCGCAGCTAGAAACTGCCTGGTCTGTACAACTTGTTTTAATTATAAGTTTGTGCATCGCAGATGCATATAAATATAATAAAAACAAGGGAGAACGCTATAGTCGAGTACCTCGACTATCAGATACCCGTTACTCAGCTTAAGCGACCAAAGGGAAATGGAGATATGCAAGCAGCAAAGCGAGATTTAAATGCGCCACCTACCGGCGGAAGACAGATTTAAGCGTTGTGTGCGTTAGGGTAGGCGTGACAAATTCATTGTTCAATAGAATAAGTTAGCCGCGCACTTTGCTCTCTCTGAGCGCCGGCAGTGCTTTTCTCTTTGCCGCTAAGTTCGGCCGGCAACTATTTACATACACACACATACACGCGTAAAAACATTTCGCACTGTCTGGCTCTGACGTCATAGCTTTTTTTCTTGGGAGGTTTTTGGGCGTTGGAGTGGGCGTAGAAAAATTTTTTTGGGTCAATCGATAGGTATGGACAAGACTAATACATTTCAGTTAAAATTTTCTATCTAACATCAAAACTGTAGGAGCCACAGTTTTGGGCGGTTTGTGGGCGTTAGAGTGGGCGTGGCACTCTACTGAAACAAACTTGCGCTGCGTAAGAAGCTCAGGAATCTGCTCGCCAAATCTCAATAGCCTAGCTCTCATAGTTTCCGAGATCTCAGCGTTCATCCGGACAGACGGACAGACGGACAGACGGACAGACGGACAGACGGACATGGCTAGATCGACTCGGCTAGTGATCCTGATCAAGAATATATATACTTTATGGGGTCGGAAACGCTTCCTTCTGCCTGTTACATACTTTCCGACGAATCTAGTATACCCTTTTACTCTACGAGTAACGGGTATAACAAGGAAGAACGCTATAGTCAAGTACCTCGACTATCAGATACCCGTTACTCAGCTAAAGGAACCAAAGGGAAATGGAGATATGCTAGCAGCAAAGCGTGATTGAAATACGCCACCTACCGGCGGTAGACAGACTCAAGATTTATGGGCGTTAGAGTTGGCATGGCAAACTTTTTTTTTGGACCGATCGATAGGTATTGACGAGACCAATACATTTCAGTTAAAATTTTTTATCTAGCATGAAAATTGTGGGCGCCACAGGTTTGGGCGGTTTGTGGGCGTTAGAGTGGGCGTGGCATATTTACGTGACAAACATACGCTGCGTACAAGGCTAAGGGAAATGGAGATATGCTAGCAGCAAAGCATGATTGAAATACGTCACCTACCGGCGGTAGACAGACTTAAGATTTATGGGCGTTAGAGTAGGCATGGCAAACTTTTTTTTTGGACCGATCGATAGGTATTGACGAGACCAATACATTTCAGTTAAAATTTTTTATCTAGCATGAAAATTGTGGGCGCCACAGGTTTGGGCGGTTTGTGGGCGTTATAGTGGGCGTGGCATATTTACGTGACAAACATGCGCTGCGTACAAGGGTACAAAATCTAAATCTGAGATCCAAATTTTCCATCTTTGATAGTTTCCGAGATATCCACGTTCATAGTTACGATTTTTTGACGTTTGTGGGCGGCTTGTGGGCGTTAAAGTAGGCGTGGCAAGCTTTTTTTTGGGTCAATCGATAGGTATTGATGAGAACAATATATTTCAGTTAAAATCTTTATTCTACCATCAAAACTGTAGGAGCCACAGTTTTGGGCGGCTTGTGGGCGTTAGAACGGGCGTGGCACTCTGCTGAAACAAACTTGCACTGCGTAAGAAGCTCAAGAATCTGCACGCCAATAGCCTAGCTTTTATAGTTTCCGAGATCTCAGCGTTCATCCGGACAGACAGACGGACATGGCTAGATCGACTCGGCTAGTGATCCTGATCAAGAAAATATGTACTTTATGGGGTCGGAAACGCTTCCTTCTGCCTGTTATATACTTTCCGACGAGTCTAGTATACCCTTTTACTCTACGATTAACGGGTATAAAAATTTAAGATGTGCGCTCTTGGAAGCGCTGTCGGTTCACTTTTCCAGGGTCCGGCTTGGCGCGCCGAACGGGGCCGGTGCTGGCTGCGCAGGCTTCTCCTTCTCCACTGTATGCTCTGGTGTGGCACGTCGTCGTTTATGCTTGTTATATTTCCATCGTATGTGTACGAGGATTTGCCATGCCTCTCACACTTTTTATCCAGTTATAGTTGTCCTTGGCCTATGGGTTTAGGCGGCGCCGGTGCTGGTCCTCGCCCAGGCAGTGATTGTTTTATTTTGAATTCGTAGGCGCTTGCTCTTTCTTCTGACCAGTTGAGTCTCTCATTAATAGCATTTTCCCAGCATTTGCATTTTCTCTAACATTTGTTGGTTATACAAACTGTACCATAACCATTTTCAATTTAATTTTGTTGGACTTTTTTTTTTTCGGTCTAGTCTTTTGTTTTGTTTGTATTCGTCTCATTCATTAGATAGAATTATCTTCGATTCTGTCACACTGGATTCAATAGACACACGTTGTTTCACTTAAACATTTTCGCTCGTACTCTTTCACACAAGTGGATGTAGTGGCAATCTTTCTTTACTGCTTGGTCGGCTCTCTTCTAGCTTCCCTCGCGTTTCTTTCACTTTCAACTTTGTTTTGTTGCCGGATCCAACATAGCTGTCACGGTCGCCATGTATTAATTGTCCTCCTTGTAGTAGAATCTATGTTGAACCCATAAAAAATGCATAGGTTTAAGTCCTAGTGGCCAACGGCTACGGGCCGATCTTTATTCTCGAATTCGCGGCTGCGCTGCCTGCAAACATTTAAGCCACTATAAAAAATGAATTTTATTGTAATGTGCGTTCTTAGAATTAAATCCTTGTCAAATTACACAAGCTTACAAAAAACAATGGAGTCGAGTACCTCGATTATCAGATACAAGTTACTCAGCTAAAGGGACCAAAGGGAGATGGAGATATGCAAGCAGCAAAGCGAGATTGTAATGCGCCACCTACCCGCTATCTCAACATATGGTTCTGTGGGCGGTAGACAGATTTAAGGGTTATGGGCGTTAGAGAGGACGTGGCATATTCGCGTAGCAAACTTGCATACAAGGCTAGGAATCTAAATCTGAAGTCTCATTTCTCTACCTTTGATAGTTTCCGAGATATCCGCTTTCATACATACGATTTTTTGAAGTTTGTGGGCGGCTTGTGGGCTGTTTGTGGGCGTTAAAGTGGCCGTGGCAAACTTTTTTTAGGTCAATCGATCATCAAAACTGTAATAGCTACAGTTCGGGCGGTGTGAGGAGTTGAATATCTCCCCACAAATCCCAGCAGCAGCAACAACAGATGGCCGGCTGCTTACCATATACGCGGCGAATTCGTGTAGTAACGGCGCGGCGAGGAGCGGTTGAAGAAAGAAAAGTTTGGAGACCAATGTGGGAAAATAAAAGAGTTTGGAGACCAAAAATGGAGAATGAGAGAGTTTGGTGCGGAGAATGATAGAATGGACACTTGGCGGGCAGAGCGAGAGTGCCGTGTGCAAAAGGGAATAAAGGAACTCCAGCGGACCTTGGACTTTGCCGTGAGCTTTGGACCGGGGTAAGAAGTGCCACTTCTCGGCAGCGGAGCAGCTCACAGGCATGCCGCATGCATCACGGGAACCAGCGGGACAGCAGCCTTAATCAGAGATTCAGCGGACCATGCGCAAAAGGGAAATAACGGTTCCCGGAAGCCCTATATAAAAACGCAGGGCGCTAGCAGCAAGATCATCAGTCGATCACGACGAGTCAAACCGTCAATATCAGTCAAGATACCAAAGTGAACAGTAAGTCAACCAAGTAAACTACAAGGGAGCCACAACAAGACGAGTCGTCGGAATGCAGCGCTGTGGGAGCCTTCTAGGAGCAAGATCGAGACGTTCGGGATTAGGGTGCCAGGAATCTCCGAAATGAGACGCAGGTAGCTGAGGTCCAGAGGGCATCACATGGCTAGGTCAAGGCGATCTGCTTATCCCCGTTAACTAAGTCCCGGCGTTACGTCTGGAGAATCCCGAGTTCAATGATACATAAATACTACACCGCTCCAAATTCATTTCAGGGAAGAAAAAGAAGACCTGGATAGAATGATAAGAGAGAGCAAACGCAGGTGCTTCAATGATATATGTGTGGAAGTGGTCTCCGATTCGTGGGGCTTCACATATAATCTCGACACGAAACGTCTCCGGACATTTAGTAGGCCACCGCCGTCATGCCCGGTAGGCCTAAAAACGAAAGTGGAAACACAGTAATACAAGAGAGTATGTCGCGAACTTCACATTTAGTGAACATTGCGAGCATAGAGCTCACAACGGCCAAAGAAGTCCTCCTGGTACTGAATAAAATACGGGACGAAAGGCACCGGGACCAGATGGAATCTCAAATAAAGTTGTTTAGGTGCTATTAAAGCAAATACAAAAGAGTATGTTGACATGTATAACGCATGGCTAACAGAGGGTGTGTTCCCTAGTCGCTGGAAAACGCAGCTCACCAAAAGGGGACAAACCGGCGGAGGAGCCTTTTTCATATAGGTCCCTCTGCATGATAGGCACTGTGGGTAAAATTCTCGAAAGAATATTTCACTCTTGGCTTTAAGGTGCACTTGCCAAAATCTACGGCCTCTCAAAGATGCAGTATGGCATTCGGAAGGGTTTATCCACAATCGATGCATTGAGAAATCTAAATGTTCCAATGTATATACAGAGAATAATAACGAGTTATTTGTAAGATCGACTTCTTCTATATGCACTGACTGTGGGCAAGCACCCCATAGGGTCAGTGGGGAAGTCCTCCAAGATGCAGATCTAGGTCAGTTGTTATCGAATGCCATGTACGATGGGATCCTTAGGATCACGATGCTTGAAGGGGCGTGGCTTCGCGGACGACGTAGCCATAACACCTTGATGACCAAACACCTTTTGGATGCAGAAAGTACCAGCAACGAAGCAGGGAATCGAACAAGCGCATGGGTCGATTCCAAGGGTCTCGCCTAGGCAACGCACAAGACTGAGGCAGTTTTGATTAGCACCAAGAAGGAAGTGGAGGCGGAGAAGCCACAATAACATCTCGCTCAACCCTAAAATAATTGGATGTCATGGTTGACCACCGGCTATCCTTCAAAGAACATCTAGCTTACGCTAGTGGCAAAGCAAGTAGGCCGCCGGCCGCAATCTCTCGAATTATGGCAAATGGTCGGGGACTGAGGCAACCAGGACGTAGATTACTGGTTAGCGTTGTCACATCGACGCTGATGTACGCTGCTCCCATATGGGCCCGAGACACTAAACATATAAGTTTCTTGCAGGAATGCGAACCCGTACAGAGACTATTTTCTCTGCTGGTATACTTGGGTGTCATGATTTTTTTTTTTTTAAATGCTTTGCTATTTATTTATTGAATCTTCTCCCTTTGGATACTAACAATAAGTGTATCAAATCTTAGACTAATTAATCTATCTCACAGTCATATGACTGATATTGTGCTAACGGGGCCCGAAAGTTATTGCTGGCTTGGCAGGTCGTTGCGTTGTAGACGGGATCGGCAGGAAACCCAAGTCAAGCCTCTTGCGAGGCGATTGGGGTGCACAGAGAGTTTTTCATTGTAGGACGCTTTTTGTTTGTCTATTTCATATTTTACTGTCAGAATGCCTACTTTCTTACGTTCGATGTGTCTTCTCCAGGTTAGTCGTCTGTCAAGGTAGACGCCGAGATACGTTACATCGTTGACTTGGGGAATCTGCGTATTATTCAATAATAGTGGAGAGCATGTTTGCCTGTTGAGAGTAAACGTTATGTGTTTACATTTTTGTTAATTTACTTTAATCCGCCAATCAGATAGCCACCTCTCTACTACGAGGAGGTGGTTTGCTAGCTGTGTTGTGGCTCGGCATGGGCATTGTATAGATACGACTCAAGAAGCTTGTAAGTGTAATCAGGCAAGTGTGTTTTGATTTTGTGCATGAGGCCATCTAGCCATTCTCGATCGAAGGCTTGAGATACATCGAGGAATATTGCGCTGCAGTATTCCCGATGCTCAAAGGCTGTGCGTATTTCTGATGTTATTCTGTTAACTTGTTCGATTGTTCCATGGTCTTGACGAAATCCAAATTGATGAGCAGGGATAACATTGTGGGATATGGTGTTATGCAAGTTAGAAGGCATTTTTCGAACAGCTTAGACAGACACGATAATAAACTAATTGGTCTGTAGGATGACGGAATTGTGTGGTCTTTTCCGGGCTTCGGTATCATAATGATGATACATTTTTTCCATTTTTTCGGATAGTAGCCGAGAGTTATAATCCCATTGAAGAGCTTACAAATAACTTCAATGGCGGAGTTTGGAAGTTCAATTAACATTTTTGAGGTTATTTGGTCACCGCCCGGGGCCTTTTTCGGTTTCAGTTCCCCAATGACTTTCGCGATCTCTTTTGGCTGATACAATGGTGGTAGGGAAATAGATTCAGATTCGATTTGTGGTAGGAAAAATGAACCAGTGGCAGGGTACGGCTGGAAGACGTTTCTGAGATGGAAAGCAAAAGTTTCGGCTCTATCTTCGTCGCTGCGGACCCAGATGCCAGATGAGTTAGTACAAGTTGGAAACAACAATCTCCAAAAAAAGCATTTGTACTAAAAACAAGAGCAGGAACGGTCAACAACTTGCTCTTGCACATAGCACATTAATGCATTCCAATGTAAGGAATGTGTTGAGCAACTTGCGTTGCAATCATAAAATCACGATCTAAGTAGATTCCAACGGTCTCACTTAATTGAAACTCAAGAACGCAAAAAGTTTTTTTTTTATAAATGCGTACCCTAATTTACGAAAGGGTGTGCCACTATAAAAAAATGAATTTTATTGTAATGTGCTTCTCAGAATTAAATCATTGTCAAATTAAGCCAGCTTACAAAAAACAATGGAGAACGCTATAGTCGTGTACCTCGACTATCAGATACAAGTTACTCAGCTAAAGGGACCAAAGGGAGATGGAGATATGCAAGCAGCAAAGCGAGATTGTAATGCGCCACCTACCCGCTATCTCAACATATGGTTATGTGGACGGTAGACAGATCTAAGGGTTATGGGCGTTAGAGAGGACGTGGCATATTTGCGTAACAAACTTGCATACAAGGCTAGGAATCTAAATCTGAAATCTCATTTCTCTACCTTTGATAGTTTCCGAGATATCCGCGTTCATACTTACGATTTTTTTAAGTTTGTGGGCGGTTCGTGGGCGGTTTGTGGGTTAAAGTGTCCGTGGCAAACTTTTTTTAGGTCAATCGATCATCAAAACTGTAGGAGCTACAGTTCGGGGCGGTGTGAGGAGTTGAATAACTCCCCACAAATCCCAGTAGCAGCAACAACAGATGGCCGGCTGCTTACCATATATGCGGCGAATTCGTGTAGTAACGGCGCGGCGGGGAGCGGGCAGAGCGAGAGTGCCGTGTGCAAAAGGGAACAAAGGAACTCCAGCGGACCTTGTACTTTGCCGTGAGCTTTGGACAGGGGTAAGAAGTATCACATCTCGGCAGCGGAGGGGCTCACAGGCATGCCGCATGCATCACGGGAACCAGCGGGACGGCAGCATTAATCAGAGATTCAGCGGACCGTGCGCAACAGGGAAATAACGGTTCCCGGAGGCCCTATATAAAGCCGCAGGGCGCTGGCAGCAAGATCATCAGTCGATCACGACGAGTCAAACCGTCAATATCAGTCAAGATACCAAAGTGAACAGTAAGTCAACCAAGTAAACTACAAGGGAGCCACAACAAGACGAGTCGTCGGAAAGCAGCGCTGTGGGAGCCTACTAAGAGCAAGATCGAGAGGTTCGGGATTGGGCTACCAGGAATCTCCGAAATGAGACGCAGGTAGCTGAGGTCCAGAGGGCATCACACGGCTAGGTCAAGGCGATCTGTTTGTACCCGTTAACTAAACCCCGGCGTTACGTCTGGAGAATCCCGAGTATAACGAGCCAGAAGGGAGAGCGGTCAATCGGTACGGTCTCGAGTGGAGTTGTCCAGGAGAGCCCTACGGTTTCGACTCGTGAAGTCCCGGATCGGCGTATACCCGAAACCCCGAGTACCTGAAGGCACGCTACGTCCAGCCGCTCAGCCAGCACAGCCAGGAGCAGTGCGCAGGACATTGTCAGTAGCAAGCCAGCCACCACATCACGACAGCCACGCAATGCAGATCGAGCCACACGGAAACGTCCCGGACAATAAGCAAAAGGGTAAGGCTAGGGTGGAACGTTCGTTTACCCTAGGCGTAGAAGCGAAGTGAAGCTCGAGGCAGCTTCCTGGCGCTTAGCCTTGACTGTCAGCGCGGTCTGAGCAGAAGCTTCAGTGGGACCATCCGGGACAAGGCAAGGGACAGGCGGCGGTGTGTAGAGAGGAATGATCCTGGAAAGCGCAGCATTTGTTCACCCTAGTCTGAGAACGGTGACGCTTCCCTAAGCCGGCACGGCTGACCGCCTCGCGAGACCGAGTCGTTATAAGCAGTCGCCGAGTAAACGCGTCAGGGACGAGCAACAAGC
This sequence comes from Drosophila subpulchrella, assembly GCF_014743375.2. Lineage (NCBI taxonomy): Eukaryota > Metazoa > Arthropoda > Insecta > Diptera > Drosophilidae > Drosophila > Drosophila subpulchrella. The sequence continues at coordinate 1,587,180 of NW_023665570.1, forward strand.
GAGCATTTTCATGGAGCATCAAGGATATTCAGAGAGCTACAGGAGTGGAGCACCGAGTCAACAAGGCGAGAGGTCATCGAGAAAGGCATCCAGGAGACATGGGGAATTGACCAATGGTCGCCACCTAACCGAGTCCCTCGGCTGCAGGCAACAGGCGCACCACGCGGAGGCCAATGGACACCACCACAACAGCAACAGATTCAGCCAACAAACACTGTGTGGAGGCCACCAAGTACAACACACAGACCTCGTGAAACGACACACATCACAGACCCCCAGGAGACCTGCCGAAAGTGCGGCGGTCACGGACACTGGGCGCGGGGATGTCGACACCAACGCCTGTTGTTCTGCTGGGTGTGCGTCGGATGCTGCCAGCAGACGGGAAACGCTCAGCGATCTCAGCAGCACAAAGGCGAGCGGGGGTCGCAAAATTCTACCTCTCCAAACTAACGGGCAAGCTGATCGAGGAAGAGCAGCAGTTGTCCGCAGCTGGAGGTGGAAATCGCATTTGGGAACAAGCGACTGAACATGAGCCTGCTGATACTACCAGGGGTAGTGGATTCATTGGTGTTGGGATGGAACTTTCTAACACAAGTCGGAACAGAGATAAAGACTGCTGGACACGAAATAATTATACCTGCCAGGAATCGACACAATGGATGGTTCGGGGAGAAGCTATCGATGACAGTCGTGCAACAGGCAAGCGAAGATGACGACACGACGAAATTCCTGGAGGCAGAGCTATCGAGCTTCAACACCATGACGGGAACATCGAACATCACGATGAAGGACGACAAACCAATAAAGCAACGGTACTACCCCAAGAATCCGAAAGTTTAAGGGAAGATCAATGCGAAGGTAGACGAGCTTCCCCAAATGGGAAACATAGAACACTCAACAAGCCCATACAGCTCTCCCATCGTGATGGTTAAAAGGAAGACGGGCAAGACGAGACTGTGCGTCGAGTTCAGGCAAGTCAACGCCAAGTCTATAAAGGATGCCTACCCGATGCCCCAAATAAATTATATTCTCGACCAACTGAGGGAAGCACGGTACATCAGCAGCTTGGACCTAAAGGATGGGTACTGGATAATCCCAATGAAAGAAAGCAGCAAGCAGTACACGGCGCTTACAGTGCCGGGGAAAGGCTTTTTTTAGTGGAGAGTAGTGCCATTCGGACTTCATTCGGCGTCTGCGACCGTTCAAAGAGTGCTGGACCGTGTGATCGGTCTCAAAATGTCGCCGCACGCATTTGCTTACCAGGATGACATCATAAAGATCGGGCGCACGCTAGAAGAACACAAGGCTAACCTGTAGGAAGTGTTCCAACGGCTAAAGGAAGCTGATCTGATGTTAAGCTCGGAAAAATGTCAATTTTTCAGGAAAGAGCTATTGTATCTTGGTCATCGAGTGACTAGCGAAGGAATAGGCACGGATCCGGAAAGGTAGCAACCACCATCAACAGTAAGAGAGCTCCGACAGTACCTGGGCGTATCAACATGGTACCGCCGGTTTGTACCTGACTTCGCAAAAATGGTCAAACCTCTGAACGATCTGCTACGCAAGGGCAATATGTGGGTGTGGACACAGGAACATCAGACGGCATTCGAAGAGGTGAAGGCAAGACTCGTTGCAGACCCCTTACTACCGAGCCTGGACTTCGACAACCCGTTCACCCTAAAAACGCGCGCGTCGCTCGCGTCGACTACAGCATCGGAGAAATCTTGACCCAGGAAACTGAAGGAGGCGAAAAGGTAATCTCTTACTCAAGCGGAACGCTCAACGGTGCTGAGAAGAATTATTCAACGACCGAGAAGGAGTGCTTGGCAATCGTCTGGGCGATCCAAAAACTCAAGCCGGAAGGTTACCATTTTAAAGTAGTAACCGACCACATGACGCTGAAGTGGCTCAACAGCATAGAAAGCCCTTCAGGGAGGATCGCCAGATGGGCCCTGCAGTTGCAGCAGTACGACTTCGAAATAGCGTACAGGAAAGGACAACTCATCGTGGTGGCGGCCGCTTTGTCTTAGAGGGATCAAGGAGACATTGGCCGCAGAAGCTTCTGCAGCATGCACCTGGATTCAGGAAATGCGCGAAAAGATAAGGACCCAGCCACAAAAGTACCCGGATTACGTGATGGTGGGTGACACCCTATACAGGAATACACCTCATAGAGCTGGCAGCGAGTATGTCGCAACGGATGATGTGCGACCCGAAAGCTCTACGGGAAACAGTGCTGAACGAGAACCACGACTCATCGGCGGTTGGCCACGTAGGAAGCTGAAGGACAATAGCACGACTGGCAGCCAGGTACTACTGGCCAGAAATGCACAGGGACGCCCGAGCCCACGTGCGAGGATGCGGAACATTCATGAGATTCAAGCCGAATCAGATGCAGCCGGCTGGGAAAATGCTGACGCAGGTGCCAGAGAAACCATGGGCTACGGTATGTGCGGACTTCGTCGGACCCCTGCCGCGTTCAAAGCACGGCAACCAAATGCTGCTGGTACTGATAGACCGGTTCACCAAGTGGACTGAGTTGGTGCCACTGCGAAAAGCGACGGCCGAATCCCTTGTAACGAACTGATATTATATGTCTGCTCGCTACGAGATTCGTGCGGCTAGCTCAGAAGATTGTGCGTTCGTCCCACCAAATTTATATGACGTGACTGCCCCGTAGATCAGTGAGAAAACAATGGGTTCAAATGGCAACAGTGGGATTTATTCTCGTGGTATTGGTACAGCGGGTGTGTGGCTATGCTGGCTTCTGTATCTCCTCGTTCTGGTTCCGCCGGCTGCTGGTGCTCCTCCTTCTGGCTTGTCGACGCGTTGGCTCGGCTTCCGCTTGGCTCCTGGGTCTCGGGACGCTCGTAGTGGCCGCCTCTGCTCACTCGCCGACGCGCTGCCTCGGGGTCGCTTGTTGCGCCTTAGACTCGCAGAGAGTTCGGCCTTGTGGGCTTAGGGAAGCGTCACCGTTCTCAGACTAGGGTGAACAAGCCTTGCTCTCCAGGCCGACGCCTTTCGAGGCAAAACCTGTCCCTTGCTCTGTCCCGGACGGTCCCGCTAGGTTCTTGCTCAGATCGCGCTGACAGTCCAGGCTGTCGCCAGGAGGCTGCCTAGCAGTTCACTTCGCTTTACGCCTAGCGCAGACGAACGTTCCACCCGACTTCACCCTACTGCTTAACGTCCGTGACGCGCCTGCGCTCCCCAGTGAGCTCCGCGCGGCGATGATAACGTGGCTGCCGGAGATGTCTGCTGGCGTCGCTGCCGATGTCTTCTGCGCTGTCTCCTGACCAGTAGCTTGTCGTTCTGGCACTCGGGGAGTTGGGCGGTTGCTGTTCAGGAACTTCGCCGGTAATCGCAGGGCTCTCCAGGCGCTCGCCTCTTGAAACCGCAAATCGATCTACCGCTCGTCCGTCACGCCAGGTCCTGCTTGGTCGGGCAAGGTACGCTGGGTCTCAGACAACTTTCCTCCCCAAACTGACGGTTCCTCGTCGTAGGACTCTTCCGCTCGTCTCTGACAGACCCGCCGGGCGACTCGCCAGGGTGTGGTCGTGACAAAGTTGGAAAACGAACGCCTTGACTTAGCCGTGTGATGCCTTCCGGAACTCAGCCACTTGTGTCTCAATTCGGAGATTCCTGATGTCCCAATCCCGAACGTCTCGACGTGGCGATCTTGCTCCTTGTGTGCTTCCCACGGCGCTGCTTCCGACGACTCGCTTGGTTGTAGCTCCCTCGTAGATTACTTGCTTGTCTGGCTGTTCACTTGGTACTTTAACTGATCTTGAAGGCTTGACTCCTCGTGATCGACTGATCCAGCTGCCAGCGCTCTGCGGCCTTATATAGGGCTTCCGGGAACCGTTATTCCCCTTTTGCGCACGGCACGCTGGATCTCTCCACTCCGGGTCCAAAGTCCGCGCCTCCTGGTTGACCCACTTGTCCTTCACGTACCGCTCCAATCGATGTTCCGCCCACTGCTGCCGTCCCGCTGATTCACATGATGTTTGTGGCACGCCTGTGTGCCACTCCACTGCCGAGATGTGGCACTTCTTCTCCCGGTCCAAAGTTCACGGAAGAGTCCAAAGTCCGGTGCAGTTCCGTTATCCGCTTTTGCACACGGCACTCTTGCTCTGCCCGCCAAGTCTCCATTCTCTCTCGATCTCCATCCTTGGTCTCCAATCTCTCTCGCTCTCCTTCGTTGGTCTCCAAACTCTCTCGCTCTCCTTCGCTGGTCTCCAAACTCTCTCGCTCTCCTTCGCTGGTCTCCAAACTCTCTCGATCTCCTCGCCGCGCCGTTACTACGCGAATTCGCCGCGTATCTGGTAAGCGGCCGGCCATCCGCTGCTGCTTCTATTTGTGGGGAGTTATTCAACTCCTCACATTCCCCCCTTACTTCGGGAAACATTTAAGACTGGTTCCTACTCTCCGGCGTTTCCTTGCTTATCCTAGCCTTTGAGTCCTTGTGATTCCCGCGGCGCTCCCTCGTTGCTCCCTCGATGCTCCCTCGATGCTCCCTCGACGCTTTTAACTCCCTTGAGTTTCTACAGCGGGGGTCATCCTCCTCGTAGCAACTTTAAATCTCCCGCGCCGATATTTCCTGTGTTCCCACTGGGACATCGATACTCGTGTGCTATCGATCCCCAGCTCGCTGCTCATTGCTGCGTTCTACTCCTTTTATTCGCTTCCTCCGCCTGGTCACACCAATCGTGCGTGATCGATGTGCGTTATCGATATCGACGGTGCGGCGTTGCCACCTGCTCGTTGCGATATTTCCACCGTTGGCCGATATTACCATTTGACGTGTACCCATCGATCGCACATTCATCTAATGCCAATCGATCGCCTATCGAGGCGCCCCCTTCCCTGGCTCGTGGTGATTTTGCAACTTTTGATCTGACCGCACAGCTTCTGGCTGATCTGTCTTTTCCATTTTATCTTCTCAGCTCCTTCCAGTCTATGCCGTTCGTTGCCCTCAACCTCCAGTACAATGGCCCCAGCGGCCTTGAATAACGTTTGGCCTTCGTTTGTAGCAGAGCTTTTTTTTGCCCGTGGTGAGTTGCACTTTTGGTTGAACCGGCATTTACTTTCCTTTCCTTTCAGGGTTTGTTCGTGTTGTTTTTTTTTCTGTGAACCGTTGGTGCGATGCGTGTTTCTGTCTTTTGTTACCAGCTGGCTACGGTGTAGATCTGATTCTGCACCGTCCTCCCCCTTTCCTCGGGTAACAACTAGACGGGTTCGTCCGACGCCTTCCGTAAAGAATCTCCGGATGCTACGTTGTGCCTGGACTGCGCGCCTTGTGTTGCTTGTCTCCCTCCGCGCATACTCTCTTCTACGTGGCGTAAAAGGTTGACTCTGGCTCGCGCCCGACGCTGAAACCTGTTGCCTTGCCTGTCTGTTGCCGTTTTGTAAGTGTCCCTTCCGCCTGGCGTAATCGCGGATGACTCTGGCAACTGCCCGATGCTGAATCCTGTTGCCTTGCGGTTGGGATCACCAACCATTCTTATCCACGTCCTTGTGACCTATCCTTGTAATTGTCCTTTCTGCGTGGCGTGTGGATGACTCTCGCTTAGGCCTGACGCATAATCCTGTGGCCTCGCCGATTGGATCAATGTGAATTCCTTATCCATGTCCTTGCGACCTATCCTTATGGTTGATCTTTCTGCGTGGCTTGTGGATGACTCTCGCTTAGGCCTGACGCATAATCCTGTAGCTTCGCAGTCTGGATCAACGTGAAATCCTTATCCATGTCCATGTGCTGTCCTGATTGTCCTTTCCGTGTGGCGTATGGATGACTCTCGCTTCGGCCTGACGCCTAATCCTGTCGCCTCGTACCTGACGTTTCTGCTGTCTGCTCGTTTTGTTGTTGCTTGAGCTCGCCAACGTGAACCGTCCTTTCTTTCTTCGACTGTGTGTGGCGAATTTTGCAGATCACTGGAGAGACGAAATCTACCACCTGGTAAGGGCCATCGTACCTCGGGGCTAGTTTTGCAGCGAATCCTTTGAGCTGCTTTGGACAGGTGATGTTCCTTGGCCCACACTATGTCGCCCACCGCTGGTGACCATTGTCTCCTTCTCAGATTATAGTGTCTGGCTTGGTCCTGGGACGCCTTTTCCATATTTCGCCGTACGATCTCGAATACCTCCCTCAGTTTGTTGGCATTTTCCTCAGGGGTCTCCGTAGCTCGTCCAGTTCCTAGGGTTTCCTTATCGTATAGGCTGCTGGGTAGACGTGGTTCCCTTCCCTGGGTAAGAAACGCCGGTGTATGGCCGGTAGATTCCGATGTGCTCGTGTTCACTGCTAGCATAATCTCCGGCCACTTCTCGTCCCAGTTTCTCTGGTCCTGCCCTGCGAACTGCGCAATCATGGTCTTGACCGTTCTGTTTGCTCGTTCGGTCGGATTCTCTTGTGGTGTGTATGGCGCGGTGAATTGTTGACTGATACCCATCTCAGCCAGGAAATTTTTAAATATGCGGCTTGCAAACTGTACTCCATTGTCCGTTATGACCACCTTCGGGACCCCGTACCTTGCGATTATGCGCTCCCTAAACGCCTTCTTGAGCGACTCTGCTGTCGCACTGCGTAGGGGCACCAGTTCCGTCCATTTCGAAAACCTGTCAATCATGACCAGCAGCATTTGGTTCCCGTGCTTAGATCTTGGTAGGGGTCCCACGAAGTCTGCACATACCGTGGCCCATGGTTCCTCCGGCACTTGGGTCAACATCTTCCCGGCCGCCTGCATCTGATTGGGCTTAAACCGCATGCAAATCTCGCATTTTCGTACGTGGGCTCGGGCGTCTCTATGCATGCCTGGCCAGTAGTATCGGGCTGCCAACCGTGCGATTGTCCTTCGGCTTCCTACGTGTCCCGCGGACGGTGCGTCGTGGTTTTCCCTCAACACGGTTTCTCGTAGCGACTTCGGGACGCACATCTTCCATGACGCGACGTCTTCACTGCCTGCTCGGTGAGGTATGTTTCTGTACAGTGTCTCACCATCCATAACATAGTCCGGGTACTTCTGCGGTTGGGTCCTTATCTTTTCGCCCATGTCCTTGATCCAGCTGCACTCTCCTGAGGTTATTGTTGCCGATGCCTCTTTTACTCCTCGTAGCGTCTCTGGTAGTGGTTGTCTTGATAATGCGTCGGCCACCACGTTTAGCTGGCCCTTTCTGTACGCTATCTCAAAGTCGTACTGTTGTAGCTCCAGGGCCCATCTGGCGATCCTTCCTGAAGGGCTTTCGATGCTGTTGAGCCACTTCAGGGCCATGTGGTCGGTTACTACCTTAAAGTGGTAACCTTCCAGATATGGCCTGAGCTTCCGGATCGCCCAGACGATCGCCAAGCACTCCTTCTCCGTTGTCGAGTAGTTTTTTTCCGCGCCGTTCAGTGTTCGGCTCGAGTAGGAGATTACTCTTTCGCCCTTTTCGGTGTCCTGGGTCAGTATCGCTCCGATGCCGTAGTCGCTGGCGTCTGTTTGCAGGATGAAAGTTCTACTGAAGTCCGGGCATGCTAGCACTGAATCTGCCACGAGCCTTGCCTTAACCTCCTCAAACGCCATCTGGTGCTCTGGTGTCCACTCCCACTTACTGCCTTTGCGCAGCAGGTCGTTCAGGGGTTTGACGATTCTGGAAAAATCTGGTACAAACCGGCGGTACCACGACGCTACTCCTAGGTATTGCCGGAGCTCTTTGACAGTCGATGGCGGTTCTAGTTCGGCGATGGCGGCTACTTTTTCTGGATCTGTTCCTATTCCCTCGCTAGTCACTCGATGTCCCAGATACAGCAGCTCCTTTTTGAAGAATTGGCATTTTTCTGGATTCAGCCTCAGATTTGCCTCCTTTAGACGCCGGAACACTTCCCTCAGGTTTCTTTTGTGTTCTTCTAGCGTGCGACCGATCACTATTATGTCATCCTGGTACGCGAATGCGTGAGGTGACATCTCGGGGCCAATTACTTGGTCCAAGACTCGCTGAAACGTTGCCGACGCCGAGTGAAGTCCGAACGGCATTACCCTCCACTGAAACAGACCTTTGCCTGGTACCGTAAATGCTGTATATTGCCTGCTACTTTCTTCCAGTGGGATCTGCCAGTATCCATCCTTCAGGTCCAAACTGCTGATGTACCGCGCTTCTCTTAGTTGATCTAGGATGTAGTTTATGCGGGGCATTGGGTAGGCATCCTTCACTGACTTCGCGTTGATCTGCCTGAAGTCGACACACAGTCTCCACTTGCCTGTCTTCTTTTTCACCATCACGATGGGGGAGCTGTATGGGCTCTTTGAATGCTCTATGAACCCCATTTGGAGAAGCTCGTCCACCTTTGCGTTGATTTCCCCTTGAATTTTTGGGTTCTTTGGGTAGTATCTCTGCTTGATTGGCTTGTCGTCCTTCATTTTGATCTGGTGTTCTGCCATATTCGATGTTCCCGACATTGTGCTGAAGTCTGCCAGCTCTGTTTCAAGGAACGCTGTAGTGTCGTCCAACTCGTTTACTTGTTGAACGACTGCTACTGATAGCTTCTCCTCGAGCCATCCATTTTGTCGGTTCCTGGCTGGTATTATTATTTCGTGTCCAGCACACCTTATCTCGGTTCCGACTTGTTTCAGGAAGTTCCATCCCAACACTAATGGATCCACTACCCCGGGTAAAATCAACAGGCTCATGGTCACTTGTTTGTTGCCGAATTTGACCTCCACCTCGAGCTGCGCATTAATTCCGCCGCACCTTCCATCTGCCAACCTAACTTGCCGTCTCGTCCTGGTAATCTTTCCTAGAGCAGCAATATTGTCCGCCAATTCTTCGCTAACGAAGCTTGCCGTTGCTCCGGTGTCGATTGTGGCTTTGTAGCTTTTCCCACCAATCATCACGGCTGCGGACAACTGCTGCTCCTCCTCGATTAGCTCGCCCGTTAGTTTGGAGAGGTGGCATTGTGCGATCCCCGCTCGCCTCTCTGCGGCTGAGATCGCTGGCCATTTCCCGATCGTTGGCAGCAATCAACGCTCCTAACACCCACCTTGCCGCATATCCAGCAAAACAGCAGCCGCTGGTTACGACATCCTCTAGCCCAGTGTCCGTTCCCACCGCATTTCCGACAGGCCTCCTGCGGGTCTGTGATATGGGTGGCATCTTGTGGCCTCTGTGTGTTGCTTGGCGGCCTCCACAAGGTGTTGTTTGGATGTCTCTGTTGCTGTGGGGGTGGTGTGCCATGACCTCCGCGTGGTGCGTCTGTTGCCTGCTGTCGTCTGGCTTGATGTGGTGGTGACCATTGGTCGTTTCCTCGTATGTCCTGGTTATTTGTCTCCTCGCATCTTCTGCATGTCACCTGTGTTGGTGACGCCGACTTGGTCCTTGAGAACTTGTTCTCTTGTGCGAAAGCTTCCCGTTCCTTTTCAAGTTCTTCGTACTCGTCTGCTAATATCATCAGCGTGTCCAGGTCCGACACTTTGTATGCCCTTAGGAAGATCCTTAGACTAGGGGTGCAGTTTTCCTTGATGATCCTTAGGGTCTCTTTAGCGGAGTAACTGAGTGGCCTCACCATCGTCTGCATGTCGATCATGTAGTCCTTGAACGACTCGCTGAAGCCCTGCTTTCTTTGCCGGACCTGGTCCGCCAGCCTGGTGAAGAAATCTCTTGGCAGGAAATATGTGTGGAAACTTTCAATAAATTCTGCCCAAGTTCTCCACTGCTTATTGTTGGCGATGAACCATTTCAACGCCCTTCCTTTTAGCAACTCTGGCATCGCTCGAGGGATCATATCGAGCTCCAAACCGTACGTGTTGGCGGACCATTCTACTTGCTCCAGGAACTCGAATGGTTTTTCCGCCCCGTCGAACCTGAACGACCATTCACGGACCTGCTTAGCGACCTTTGCGTAGTCCGACTGGCTTGGTCTCGGGGTTAGCGCTGCTGCTTTCTTTTCTTGGCTTGATTCTCTCCTGTGGGCCTCTTTTTGCATGTTGTCAATGCTCAGGCTTGCCACCAAGTTGTCCCCTTCAGCGTTCGTTAGCGTAATGCTTGGGCCGGCTCTGTCGTAGTATGTTGCCTCCAGCTCGGCCCAGATGTCGACGAGTTGTGGATCATTCTCTGTTTCGGAGTAGTATTCCGATAGTGCCTTCCTCATGTCGTCTAGCCTGCCCTCCAGGGCGACATTGAGCCTCTGTGCGACATGGGCGAAGTCTTCCTTCTTGAGGCGGTAAATCCACTTCTTTCCCATTTTTACTGTGCTATTCTCACTGTTGGGACAATCACGTTGGGCGCCAGATGTAACGAACTGATATTATATGTCTGCTCGCTACGAGATTCGTGCGGCTAGCTCAGAAGATTGTGCGTTCGTCCCACCAAATTTATATGACGTGACTGCCCCGTAGATCAGTGAGAAAACAATGGGTTCAAATGGCAACAGTGGGATTTATTCTCGTGGTATTGGTACAGCGGGTGTGTGGCTATGCTGGCTTCTGTATCTCCTCGTTCTGGTTCCGCCGGCTGCTGGTGCTCCTCCTTCTGGCTTGTCGACGCGTTGGCTCGGCTTCCGCTTGGCTCCTGGGTCTCGGGACGCTCGTAGTGGCCGCCTCTGCTCACTCGCCGACGCGCTGCCTCGGGGTCGCTTGTTGCGCCTTAGACTCGCAGAGAGTTCGGCCTTGTGGGCTTAGGGAAGCGTCACCGTTCTCAGACTAGGGTGAACAAGCCTTGCTCTCCAGGCCGACGCCTTTCGAGGCAAAACCTGTCCCTTGCTCTGTCCCGGACGGTCCCGCTAGGTTCTTGCTCAGATCGCGCTGACAGTCCAAGCTGTCGCCAGGAGGCTGCCTAGCAGTTCACTTCGCTTTACGCCTAGCGCAGACGAACGTTCCACCCGACTTCACCCTACTGCTTAACGTCCGTGACGCGCCTGCGCTCCCCAGTGAGCTCCGCGCGGCGATGATAACGTGGCTGCCGGAGATGTCTGCTGGCGTCGCTGCCGATGTCTTCTGCGCTGTCTCCTGACCAGTAGCTTGTCGTTCTGGCACTCGGGGAGTTGGGCGGTTGCTGTTCAGGAACTTCGCCGGTAATCGCAGGGCTCTCCAGGCGCTCGCCTCTTGAAACCGCAAATCGATCTACCGCTCGTCCGTCACGCCAGGTCCTGCTTGGTCGGGCAAGGTACGCTGGGTCTCAGACAACTTTCCTCCCCAAACTGACGGTTCCTCGTCGTAGGACTCTTCCGCTCGTCTCTGACAGACCCGCCGGGCGACTCGCCAGGGTGTGGTCGTGACAAAGTTGGAAAACGAACGCCTTGACTTAGCCGTGTGATGCCTTCCGGAACTCAGCCACTTGTGTCTCAATTCGGAGATTCCTGATGTCCCAATCCCGAACGTCTCGACGTGGCGATCTTGCTCCTTGTGTGCTTCCCACGGCGCTGCTTCCGACGACTCGCTTGGTTGTAGCTCCCTCGTAGATTACTTGCTTGTCTGGCTGTTCACTTGGTACTTTAACTGATCTTGAAGGCTTGACTCCTCGTGATCGACTGATCCAGCTGCCAGCGCTCTGCGGCCTTATATAGGGCTTCCGGGAACCGTTATTCCCCTTTTGCGCACGGCACGCTGGATCTCTCCACTCCGGGTCCAAAGTCCGCGCCTCCTGGTTGACCCACTTGTCCTTCACGTACCGCTCCAATCGATGTTCCGCCCACTGCTGCCGTCCCGCTGATTCACATGATGTTTGTGGCACGCCTGTGTGCCACTCCACTGCCGAGATGTGGCACTTCTTCTCCCGGTCCAAAGTTCACGGGAGAGTCCAAAGTCCGGTGCAGTTCCGTTATCCGCTTTTGCACACGGCACTCTTGCTCTGCCCGCCAAGTCTCCATTCTCTCTCGATCTCCATCCTTGGTCTCCAATCTCTCTCGCTCTCCTTCGTTGGTCTCCAAACTCTCTCGCTCTCCTTCGCTGGTCTCCAAACTCTCTCGCTCTCCTTCGCTGGTCTCCAAACTCTCTCGATCTCCTCGCCGCGCCGTTACTACGCGAATTCGCCGCGTATCTGGTAAGCGGCCGGCCATCCGCTGCTGCTTCTATTTGTGGGGAGTTATTCAACTCCTCACACCCTAAAGAAAGCTTTTTTATGGGGTCCCAAAAGTAGTCATAACAGACAACGGAGTACAGTTTGCCAGCAGAATTTTCAAGAGATTCCTGGCCGAAATGGGAACCAAGCAACAGTTCACAGCTCCATACACCCAGCAGGAGAACCCGACTGAGAGAGCAAATAGGACGGTGAAGACAATGATAGCGCAGTTCGCAGGGCAAGACCAAAGAAACTGGGACGAAAAATGGCCTGAAATCATGCTGGCAGTAAACACGAGCGTTTCGAGATCCACAGATTAAACACCGTCGTTCGTTACCCAAGGCAGAGAGCCAAGATTACCGAGTGCCCTATATGACAGAGAGACCTTAGGGACCGGACGACCGACTGAGGACCTGGAGGAGAAGGCCAACAAACTCAGAGAAATCTTCGAGATTGTAAGGTGGAATTTGGAGAGAGACTCCCAGGATCAGGCTAGGCATTATAACCTAAGGAGGAGGCAATGAACGCTAGCGGTGGGTGACGTCGTGTGGGCCAAGGAACACCATTTGTCAAAAGCGGCCGAAGGGTTCGCAGCAAAATTGGCCCCAAGATTCGACGGACCAAGTCATGGATCCAAGTCATGGATTTACGACACGAAAACACAAAGAAAGAGCGGACCATCCACGTAAGCGAGCAACAAACGCAAAACACAAGCGAACAGCTACAGCAAGCAGACACAACAGACCCAAAGCAACATTGATATTCCAAGGATAACTCCAAGGACTCTCAAAGGACGCGACGAAAAGAGTCCAAGGATAACTCAAAGGATTCTCAAGGGATACTACGAAAAGTATCCAAGGATAACTCCATGGATTCTCAAAAGAGGTTAGGTTAGGTTAGGTTAGGGCGGCTGTCGGACTATGGTCCGACACACTTAGACCTCTATGGGTCCGCATGATCTCGTTTTTCCTTCTCTAGAAGATTTTATAAAGGCACTTATGTTTTTGAGATTATTCCCCAATATTTCGGTAAGACCGACGATGAAGGAACTTCTTAAGTGTTTCAGTCTAAGTCTGCATAGGGCTGGGCAGAAGCAGAGAAGGTGTTCTACCGTTTCCTCTCCTTCCTCATCCCTGCAGCTTCTGCAGAAATCATTTTGCGGGGCTTTTAGCCTGCCGGCATTTGCGCCAACAAGCCAGTGGCCTGTAAGAGCTCGAATCAACATGCCACACTCTGTGCGGCTGAGTTTGAGTAAATCTGATGTTTTTTTGGTGAGAGATACGACACTGCGCTGCGTTTTGCCAATGGGTGTTGACTAGTGTGTTAAAGTAGTTTTTTATATTTAGCTTGCAAGTTGCCATGGGCATACCGACATTCTCCTTTCCTGGGAGGAGAAGCTTGGTGGTGCCCTGCCTGGCTAACTCGTCCGCTATGCAGTTGCCTACGATGTCCCGGTGACCCGGAACCCATATTAGGCTGATAGTAAACTGATTTGCCATCTCGTGGAGAGATCTGCGACAATCTGCTATTGTACGGGAGTTGGTGTTTGTCGAGTAGATTGATTTAATAGCCGCTTGGCTGTCACTATATATGTTTAGGTGTCCTCTTTGGAGGCTTAAGTTCCCTAACCAGGTTAGTGCTTCTTTTATAGCGTGGACCTCCGTCTGAAAGACGATACAGTGGTCCGGGAGCCTGAATGACTTCCTGAAATCTAATTGTTCGGAGTATACACCTCCGCCAACGTGTCCTTCTAATTTGGAGCCATCTGTATAGATACAGATTGCGTCCGTCGTGCCCGGTCGGCCCTGCTCCCATTCCTCTCTCTATCGGGAATCAGGGCCTCAAAGGGTGTGAGACTATATTCAATGGATTTGCAAAGATCTGTGATCTGCGGTATCGATTTATCATGCTGGAGAATTTTACCATGGCCATAAAATTGGGCTTTCCACTGCCCTGTGTCCCTCAGTCGAATAGCTGCCGATTTGGCCCTTTCCATGCCTGCTAAGTCCAGCCTAGGGTGGTTCGAAATCGCATTCAGCGCTTCATTCGGGGTGGTTCGAAGGGCTCCACTTATACACAAAGCCGCCATTCGCTGTACTTTGCTTAGAGGAGTCAGTATGCATTGTTTGTGCAGGGGGTTCCACCACAGAGCCACTCCGTATAGTAGGATTGGCATGATTACCGCTGTGTATATCCAGTTGACTATTCTAGGGGACATGCCCCATCTTAGCCCACTTGCTTTTTTACAGGAGTAAAGTGCAATGGTCGCTTTCTTGGTTCTCTCTTGGTTATTTAAGCCCCATTTGAGGCGCTTATCTAATACTAACCCCAAGTATCTGGCGTGATCGCTAAAAGAGAGATTACAATTGTTTAGAATGGGTGGGTTGAGTTGTGGAATTTTGTATCTATTTGTAAAAAGAACAAGTTCCGTTTTCGAGGGATTTACCCCGAGTCCGTTCGCTATCGTCCATTCTGATAGTATCTTAAGTTTAGCGGTCATAAGATCGCAAAGTGCTTATGGATATTTTCAATTAAAGATGATGGCGACGTCGTCTGCGTATGCCACAACCTAACAGCCTCCTCCTTCCAGAATCCGGAGTAGCTTATTAACTGCGATATTCCACAGGAGGGGTGATAGTACACTTCCTTGCGGGGTGTCTCTATTCACTAGTCTAGTCTGGGTAGAGGTCCCTATTGTGGCTGTGACCATTCTACTTATCAGCAATTTATGGATCAACCTCACCATTGGCGGTTCAACCCCTAGTTCTGTGAGAGATTCTGTTATAGCAGTGGGAAGCACGTTATTCAAGGCTCCCTCTATGTCCAGGAGGGCGATCAGTGTGTATTCCTTGATGCTTACCACCAAGTGTAGCGCCTATTCGGTTGACTTACCTTTGGTATAAGCGTGCCCTGCCTTGGGAATGAAAACCACCTTTGTTTCTTGCCATGCTGTTGGTAGTTCTCCTACCGCCAGGATGGATTGGAAGATTTTCTTCAACCAGTTTATGGCTATCTGTCCTGCTTGTTGGATGTGAGCCGGTATTATCCCGTCCGGTCCCGGCGATTTGTATGGTTTGAAACTATGAATGGACCATTTCATGTTGCGGTCTGTAGGAGAGGATCTAATTCGATTCCCTCTCCTGCTCCTCTTTCAGGAGGATGACCTGTTTGTTTGCTCCCCGTGAAGTGAGCGTCTAGGAGCAGGTCCAAGGACTCTTTACTGGAGTCTGACCATGATCCGTTTGCTTTCTGAAGATAGCCCAAAGGCGCGGCTGTCTTAGAGAGTATTTTTCTGAGCCTTGCGGCATCAGTTGTTTTTTCAATGTCAGAGCAGAAGGTCTGCTATGCAGTTCGTTTTGCTCTTCTAATGGCCTTTTTGTAAGAGGCTAGTTCATACTTGTAGTTCTGCCTGTTAGTGTCCTCATTTCCCGCCTTTGCTCTGGTAAACAGGCATCTGCAGTTCGTTCTGAGGATTGATAGTTGTTGGATCCACTAGGGGGGTTTTTCCTTCCCCTTGGTTTCCCTGTGGAGCATGCAACTTTGAAGGCAGTGTTACATACCGCTGTGAATTTATTTACTGTTCCGACCAGCTCTTTTGGGTTTGTGATGCTTTTTTGACAGTTCCATGGGGAGGATATTCGTCAGAACTTCTTTGTACCTGTGCCAGTCGGCTCGTCTGGGGTTAGCGAAGCTGGCCAGTCGGCCAAGTAGGCCGATAGGACTCTTATAGAGCCACTTTGCAGCTCCAGGCTTACTGCGGTGTTGTCTCCGTTGCTGTAATTGCGAAGTAGAAATATACTAAGATGCCTTTTGGCTAATATGCAGGTTCGAATTTAACCTTCTTTGGGGTCAAGCATAGGCTTGTATTCCTTTGTTCCTAGTCCACTTACCTTGGCTCCTACTACCCAAGGTTCCTGTACAAGGAGTAGGTCGGCTCCGCCTTCGGTCAGGCGAAGCAGAAGTGCAGCGGACGCTGCTTTACTGTGGTGAAGGTTTATTTGTAGAAGTCTAAGTGACATCTACAGCTTCAACCTCCACCACAGTGACGTCGGCCTCCTCTGTGTCGCTGAGGTCTACGTCCTCGATGGCCGGTCCGAGCGCTCGCATCTCTCTGCTTACCGACGAATCGGTAGAGTAGTCGTCCTCCGGCCCACCAGGTGCCTCCAACTCCTCAGCAAGCACCTGCTCGGCTGGGTTGCCGGCAGAGCTTCTAGCGGCGTTGGAGTCGCCCTTGTAGATCTTTATGTGGATTGCACTAAACCCGAATTTCAGCACTCCTCGAGCAGTCTCGATCGGATCAACTGACTCCTTGTTCAGGACCAACACCGCCTGGTTGACGTCCCCTTCATGCTCCTCCACCTTGACGACTTTCCAGTCCTTCGTGGGGAGGTGCGGGTTGCATTCTTGCAACATGAAGAGGATGTCCTCCGGCGCTTAGATCGCTGCTGGAAGCCAGATCCTGGCTCGGGGTCTACTGGGGACATCGCACCAGTCAAGCGCAAGGATGTTCGCCCCTTCGTATACCTCGCCGAGCTTGCTCGTCGCCTGTTTATACATGTCAGCCGACCGCTGCCTGTCGCAGGCCACCACCTTGACGCTGCCCTGGTACCAGCCCGCGTCCATGCAGCAGGGCGAGGTGCCTGGCTTCTCCCGTACCATGCGCAGGCAAATGAGGGAAAGGTGGGACTCCACTGCCTTTAACTTGTTCCTGGGGATCCTGCCCTCCGGATTTTCCCTGTCAATCAGGCCGAGTAGTACACGGTGCTTGATTTCGGCGAAAGAGACCGATGGCTGGATCTTAGATCTCTTCGCCGATGGCCCGGGTAGTTCGAGGGATCGCTGCCTTTTCGCCTGAGTCCCTTCTTGAGTGGGCTTATCCTGCCCGTAGTTAGGAAGCCCCTTCCTTGCCCACTCTACCTTCTTTAGCCATTCAGGCGAAGGTGTGGCAACGGTGCTCCTAAGGAGTGAGAGTCTGGGCGGCAGTCCGCCTTTCTGCGTATGTATACTTGTTAGTTCCGTGCCTACCGCTGCTTTCGCCGTAGATGCGCACGTGGCGGAGCGTTTGCGGCTGGCTTTCTAGCAATCATCCCCAGTTTGGGATGCGGCCCTTTCTGGACCGTGCTGGTATGGATGGTGGAACCAGTGTTTAGCTTATCCATGGGTTTTTTGAGATTACCCGTCTCTGTGTTTTGTGTTGTGTTATTTGTTTTCTTAATATGTTCCATAATTTGGTCCCACGAGTTGCGGAGAAGGGGAAAAGTCCTCCCGGGCAGAGATCCGCGATGCCCGGGTAAGGCGATAGTTAGAACAGGGGGTCGCCATGTCCCTGAGCACACCGTTTGAGACTGGGCTAGTTCTTAATCCGGGCCCCCAGCCAGGCTGACCCTTGCCACGGTCCGTATTACACGGTAGTTTGGCCAAGAGTGAGATGTTGTTCGGGAGGGGAGATGGGTAGGTGTTGTGTTAGGAGTGGGTTTGTGTAAATCAACTATTTAGATGCGGCTGAACAATTCGCATCGTCGGTACTGCTTCGTTGCAATATACTCGTTGGCTGTCCTGGACTGTTTATTTACTCGGGTTTCCGTCCACGATTCCGTGTTTGACTTCTCCCACCAGCTTATTCACAGTTGGCCTTGAGAGAGGTCGTCCGCTATCCGAAACCTGCGACCCGCTCGGTTGCCCCAGCTAGGCGACTTCGGAACCATCTCACAAGTTCCTCAGCCGAGTTCTCAAAGGATACAACGCAAAGAATCCAAGTATATCTCCAAGGATTCTCAAAGGATAATAAAAAAGAGTCAAAGGATAACTCCAAGGATTCTCAAAGGATACTACGAAAAGGGTCCAAGGATAACTCCAAGGATTCTCAAAGGATACTACGAAAAGAATCCAAGGATAACTCCGTGGATTCTCAAAGGATACAACGAAAAGAGTCCAAGGATATCTCCAAGAATTTTCAAAGGATACTACGAAAGGAGTCCAAGGATAACTCCAAGTATTCTCAAGGGATACTACGAAAAGAAATCAAAGATAACTCCATGGATTCTCAAAGGATACCACGAAAAGAGTACAAGGATATCTCCAAGAATTATAAAAAGATACTACAAAAGGAGTCCAAGCAAAAGAGTCCAAGGATAACTCCAAGGATTCTCAAAGGATACTACGAAAGAGTCCAAGGATAACTCCAAGGATTCTCAAAAGATACTAAGAAAAGAGTCCGAAGATAACTCCATGGATTCTCAAAGTATACTACGAAAAGAGTCCAAGGGTAACTCCAAGGATTCTCAAAGGATACTACGAAAAGAGTCCAAGGATAACTTCAAGTATTCTCACAGGATACTACGAAAAGCGTCCAAGGATAACTCCAAGGATTCTCAAAGACACTAAGATAAGAAACCAAGGATAAATCCAAGGATTCTCAAAGGATACAACGAAAAGAGTTCAAGGAAAACTCCAAGGATTCTCAAAGGATACTACGAAAAGAGTCCAGGATATTACGAACAGACTCGAAGGATAACTTTAAGGATTCGCAAGCAATACTACGAAGTGACTCCAAACATAACTCCAGGGACTTTCCAAGGATACTACGCAATAGCTTCAAGGACACGATGAGGAGGAATCTCCAAGGATATTACAAGGCAACTACAAGGGTGCAAGGAAATACGTGAAGAACAACAGGAGAACGACAAAAACACTAAAGGGAGCAGACCAGAGCGTCCAAAGACTCGATTGGGACTGATCGGAGAGCACGCATCAGCAGTCTGCCGAAGGAAGGGGGAAGACGGCACAAATCAGAGAGCTGTACCGTAGATCTGGGTAAGAAGAACGAGAGGTCGAAGGAAATAGCGGGACCGAGCAAAGAGGAAGGCTCGGAACCGAGGTGTCGTGGAGGGAGCCAGGCGTCAGTCGAGCATTCTACGAAAACTATCAGGCAACATGAGTTCTCGAGTCACCAGGAGCGATGCACGGAAGATGATGGCTGCCCACCCGCCGTCCGTCGACAACCCGGCCTACCCGCTGGAGTACCGCCAGAAGTGCCAGACACGACGGCGGAGTGAGAAGCGGCGCCTTAAGGAGATGGAGGAGAGGCCGGAGTGGCAGACCCAGTTACGGAGGGCCGAGGAGGAGGAGCAGCAGCTGTGGGAGACTCCGGGGTACCCAGAGCAACCACAGCACCAGCAAGGGTACCCGGTGGGACACCACGTCCGAACGGACATCCCGGCGGCCCACGTAAGTCATAGCACCCGGACTTTCGTGGCCGAAGGGGTGAGGTGGCGGCAGCAGACAGTCGTCTGGACGTGGCCTGAGGGACCCGTGGAGGAGACGGCGGCGGCAGAGGAGCCCCGAATCTGGGAGGAGAGACGTCCCCGGGTGAGCCCACTGGACCCCAGGACCCGCGGCAGACCGGAGCATTGGGCCCCACCGACACCGGCACCGGACCGACGACGCCAAGTACCAGGCCGGCGACGCCAGCGCCTGCAGAGACAGAGAGCGCGACGGCAGCCTCGGATCCAGACGAACCCGTGAGCAGCGTGCGCATAAGGAGAGACGGGCGCGCGTTTCGGTTTAGGTTAGGTTAGGGCTCGCGGGCACGAGAGTGTTTGAGGAGCAACCGAAATAAAAATTAAAAAAACAAAGAAAAAAAATCGAAACAAAATTTTATAACCGGCATATGGCGGGAAACGCAGATGGAAACAGGGGCGAAAAGAGAGCGGCATACATGGCAGCACCTGCAACCTGAAAAGCGATATCGGTAGTTGATGGAAATCGATATCATGGGGAATCCCGCTGGGTTATCGATAGCTGATGGATATCGATGCCTAGTGGGAACAGATGGAGGATCGGCGCGGGTGTTTTGAAGTTGCTACGAGCAGGACGATCAGCGCTATAGAAACTCGATGGAGTTAAAAGCGTCGAGGGAGCTCGAAGGCTAGGATATGCAAGGAAACGCCGGAGAGTAGGAACGAGCTCTTAAATGTTTCCCGAAGTAAGGGGGGAATGTGAGGAGTTGAATAACTCCCCACAAGCCCCAGCATCAGCAACAACAGATGGCCGGCCGCTTACCAGATACGAGGCGAATTCGAGTAGTAACAGCGCGGCGTAGAGCGGTTGAAGAAGAAGAGAGTTTGCAGATCAATGTGGGAAAATAAGAGAGTTTGGAGACCAAGGATGGAGAATGAGAGAGTTTGGAGACCAAGGTGCGGAGAATGAGAGAGTAGAGACTTGGCGGGCAGAGCGAGGGTGCCGTGTGCAAGAGGTAATAATGGAACTCCACCGGACTTTGGACTCTGCCGTGAACTTTGGACCGGGGTAAGAAGTGCCACATCTCGGCAGCGGAGCGGCACACAGGCGTGCCACATGCATCACGGGAATTAGCGGGCGGCAGCATTAGGCAGAACTTCGGCTGGAAGCGTTGCGTAAAGAACAAGTGGGTCAAACAGGAGCCACGGACTTTGGACCCGGAGTGGAGAGATTCAGTGGGCCGTGCGCAAAAGGGAAATAATGGGTCCCGGGGGCCCTATATAAAGCCGCTGGGCGCTGGCAGCAAGATCACGAGGAGTCAAACCATCAAGATCAGTCAAGATACCAAAGTGAACAGCCAGTCAACCAAGTAAGCTACAAGCCACAACAAGTCGAGTCGTCGGAAAGCAGCACCGTAGGAGCCTACAAGGAGCTAGATCGAGACGTTTGGGATTGGGATACCAGGAATCTCCGAATTGAGACACAAGTAGCTGCGGTCCAGAGAGCATCACACGGCTAGGTCAAGGCGATCTGTTTATCCCTGTCAAATAGGTCCCGGCGTTACCCCTGGAGAATCACAAGTATAACGAGCCAAAAGGGAGAGCGGTCGATCGATACGGTCTCAAGTGGAATTGTCCAGGAGAGCCCTACGGTAAGTCCGCTCGGCTAACCCCCTTCGCGAGTCCGAGTCGTTATAAGCAGTCGCCGAGTAAACGCGTCAGGGACGAGCAGCGAGCGAGCATCTTCAGGGAGATTCAAGGATCTTCAGGGAGCTACAGGACTGGAGCACCGAGTCAACGAGGCGGGAGGTCATCGAGACAACAAGGACCGTCGGAAGTACCGAAGGCCACAAGTAGCGATATTAAGGCCATCCGAGCTGTGAATTCTGTGCTTTCTCACTGAGCTACTGGGTGGTCACGTTAATAGAAATTTGGTGGGACGAACACACAATCTGCTGAGCTAGCCGCACGAATCTCGTAGCGAGCGGACCACAAAAATCAGTTCGTTACAGCGGTTTGTGGGCGTTCGAGTGGGGGTGGCACCCCGCTGCGCAAGAAGCTCAGGAATCTTTATGCCAAATCTCAATGGCCTAGCTCTTATAGTTTCCGAGCTCTTTTCGAGGTTCCTTCCCACTGGGATTCACTAGTGGATCTCCTCCAGCACTTCAACTATTCTGCGGATTTTCCCCTGTTGTGGTATTGCTTCCTGTCGGTGAAATCCCACAATAAAAGGTAACAGCTTGGACTAGGCGTCCTTTTTCATCTGCACTGACCTCCTGCAGTCGATTTTGGGGGTTTCCTTCCATTTTTAATTTTTAGTTTCCACATCGCCTTTGGACGAACACCGCCAAAGATTAAATTTCTTATTCTTTGGGAAGCGGCTAACGGAGTTCATCGAAATTCACTCACTAAATCTGGTATTTTTCCTGGAAAACAGACCCGGCGAAAAGCGTTAGCCGCTCTCGCTCAATCCTATGGTTAGCTGGCGGCTTTCGTCTTAAGCTTAAGGTTTAAGGCTAGTACTCAGATCGGCTAAGACTATTCTTTATAGTGTGACCAAAGTTGTCAAAGTTCACCCGCAATGCGTGTAGCATGGTCTGGTCTTACTGTTAAGCAGATGGGCTTGCTTTGTTCACAAACGAAAAATTGGAGCAATTAAGAAAAACGAATCTGCTGGTGCAAAAAGAATTAAAAATAAATTGAATGTTCAAAAGATGTCTTCTATTTATGTTAGTTAGTAGCTTAAAGCTTCCTTCCCGTCCCGCGTTGCTATTTTACCCGCGCCATCTGCAGTTCAGATCCGAATCCCAATTAGACATATACGCCGCCGAGCCACGCCGCCGCCGCCGCCGATTTTTTGCTTTTTTGACGCGCCGCCGCCGATTCACGTAAAAACCGGCGCGGCGGCGGCGGCGGCGGCGTTCGGCGTCAAACAAATTTTTATTCATTTTAGAAATAAAAAAGGTTATTATTAATATATCCTAAAAAAATTTTCGACAATAATCGCTTTCAGTTATCGATTAAATGTCTCACAACGTCAATAAAATTATTTTCATTCATGATAACTACGAAACTTGTAAGGAAAGTTTTTCTTAAGAATTTTTTTTTAATAGTTTAATAATGAAGACAATGAATTTCAATTTCAATCAATTTCAATGAATCTCAAAACTGTCAAGTCAAGAAAAGACAATGAATCTCAAAACTGTCAAATCAAGAAAAGACTGTTATTTTGTTTTAATTTTAGTTTAAGTTGTTATTTCGCTTTACTTACTTATTAATTATGAAGTCAATAATTTCAGTTTAATTTGTTATTTCGCTTAACTTACTTATTAATTATCAAGTCAAGAAAAGACTCTTATTTAGTTTTAGTTTAATTTGTTATTTCGCTTGACTCACTTATTAATAAAAGGAAAAAAAAAATCAGTTTATTAAATGCTTACGCCGCCAGCCGCCGACAATTTCACCGGCGGCGTACCCGCCGCCGCCGCCGGTTCTTTCTAACGGCTACGCCGCCGCCGCTGGGTAATTTAGAACTCTACGCCGCCGCCGCTGCTGAAACCATCGGCGTAAACCTCTAATCCCAATATGCCAGCATGGGCAGCTTATGCTGCAGGAAGTCGCCCAGCATCCTGGAAATGGCGAAATGGCTCCTCCAGCTGTCCCCTAGTGGGCGCCCTTTTTTTCGCCTTCCTATAGAAATCAGCGCGTCCTCCATATTTTCTTTAACCGCCAAGTAGCTGGTGGAGGTGGAGTCCAGTGGTTCCCCAATGTAATGCTTGTCGGAGATCGTTCTGGTGGTTCTGCAAAAAGGATCCCTCTATTAGTACAATGTAAACAATTTAAAGGGTATTATATTACCTGTAAAATGAGTCTTTGATGACCGAATTCGGCTTATCAGAACTCGAGTTAGAAAATAAAAAAGTTCCAAAAACGTTTTTTACACTTAAAAAAATGGGTACCATACAAAAAATTTTAAGAGCCCTTTACTTAATCAGGGAGATGTACCTTACCGGAAAACCAAGGTCACCTTCATGGCGTATTTTGACGATTATTTTTGTAAGCTGGTGTTATGAATGTCGGTTACCTATCGAGTGAGCCAATATCTCGATTACTTCACTTACTGCGTGCGTGTTCGCTAATATCAAAGTTGTCACGAAAAACTGCAATATTTATTAAGTCATAGGCCGTTCTTTTAAGAACCGAACGGATGTCGGAAAAACATTTTTTCACGTTAATGATTTCCCTGAAACTATTTTTTACTTATATTATTTGGTAAATAAATAAGCACGTGTATCAAGATTTTGCCGTAAAAAAAAATCTAGTACGAGTGAGTGAAATGCACTGCTTGCTGCATCGTGCGTTCGTAGAAGGAATCATAGGACTTGTTAGAAAAAAATTGTTCACTTATAACAAAATGGTTCTATGTTAAACTGGCTTATTTGTTAAATTAAAAATCCCAAAAATTTTGTTTAGCTTAATTTGTTTTTATTTATAAGAAATTTAAAAATAAGTGCCTTTAAAAAAAATGTATTTTAAAAGTTGATGTTTCAGAGGATTAAATATAAAAAAATTTAAGTCGTCGGATAACTACAACTGGATAAATAGATTTTTAAACAAAGCAGCTATTTGAAAAAATTCAAACTAAAAAAAAATGTTTTTTTCGTCCAAGTCCTGATAAATGTGTTTTAATTACCAATAATTAATAGTATACGTAAAAATGTTTCAGGCAAATCAAAAATGTCACACAAAATAAGTGTTTGTTTTTTAAAAAAAGGGACAAATATACATATAATTAATTTTTCTAAATCATATAAGTTTCACCTAAATAGAAAAGTTAATTTAATATAAAATAAGCTGTGTTGTGACAAAATAGTACCATTCCTACTCAAGTAATACGTCAGTTTCGCTTTTGTATTTATTGCGTGCCAAATTGGCTATACCTACCATAGGAAGAATACTGTAAAACATCAGATGTCTCCGCTGCCCTTTGGAGCGCAGAGCGGAGCTTAGACTTAGTTAATTCGATTTTGGAGTTCTTACTGAAATAAACCGCGGTCGTACCCCCGCCTACTTTTGCAAATTAACTTTTGTGCGTACATTTCTTTTCGGTCAAGGGGCAATTTGCGTTTTCGAGTGGTTTTCTCCCCTGCAGCTGAGACGCTTTCCGCCGCACCAGCAGCAAACCGCACCATCAGCTAACCGCCGAAGCCCAGCGCAGCAACCCGCCGACGCCGCCAGTTTCCCGCCGTCGCCTCCCACGCCATTCCACCAGCGCCGTAGCCCGCAACCCCCCGGCGTACATTTTGGTCCATTCGACCCGATAAGATAAGTAAATCTTTTTCGTCTCATTAATTGCCGGTCTGCAGTCAGCCACTCGAAAATATAATTCGTTTGACTTTCTGTACGATTTGTCCAAAATCCAAGTCCGATTAAATCCGACAACGGCAATTAATAAATTACTTCGCCATTTTTTTTTCTTCGATTTTCCTTTTGCAACGTGCGGCCATATTGCCAATTTTTTCCGACTCCCTTTTTAATTGCATTTGGCCGCTCATCCATACATACATACACTTGTATAAAATCGAGAAAAAATATTCCAAGCTTTGAAAAAATATTGTGCAAATACAAGCCAAGCATACAGTGAGAATTATTTAATTTCCAGTGTTCTGCCAATTCAGGCCCCCAAAACTTTCCAAGATTTTCTCACTGTGTATCCGCAGCCGCTAAAGTACTTGCACATATTTTTTCGTTTTTCCAAATACAGTCCACATACCAAATAAATCGAAAACGTCCACAACAACACATACCCCGCCGGCAATAATTATTTAATAAATTTAAAACCGGCGAAAATTACATACATACAAATATCTACATACATACGAATATCTACATCCATACAAATATCTACATCCATACAAATATCTACATACATACAAATATCTACATACATACAAATATATACATATATTCACATATAATTTTTAACTCCACCATCCCGTTCCGACCAATTAGTTTTCCGTCGGCCATCCGGCCAAAAATAATTAAATAAAAATTATACCAACCGACGTGAAAATTTTTTTGGTCATTGTGTTTTATTTACCATCAAACTTTTTAGTATTTTTTTCGGTATTTGGTATTTACTCCGTAAAATTTATTTTATTTAAACGAGAAAAATACCAGCACTCCACCGCATGCATAGCAGCCTCCGTCCACCAATTTTTTTGGTATATTTTTAGTCTTTTTCCCTCGAAATATTAAATTAAATTAAAGCAATACTCCAATATTAAATAATCAACCATTCGCATCGTCCGGCCAACAACTTATTGGCATAATTTGGTATTTTTTCTTCATTCAGAAGTTTAAATAAAGGCGAAATATTACAATTACTCCACCGGGGACAATATATCAACACATAGTTGGTATTTTTCCCCCTCAATTTATCCAAACGCAAAAAATACCAGCAAAAATATACCAAACTTGATCCCAACCATAATACATATACCAAAAGGGTTAAATATTATAGTATTACTTCTCAACGGGTGATATTCGAACTCCTTTCTCACCGTTCCTAATCCGTATCATTGGGTTTAATTCCGCAAAGTAACCAGGTCGGTACTTGCTTCCAATTTCTATTTCTCCGATCCACTACTTTTTTTTGTCGACACCTCGTTCCACTGTTCCAAAAGTGGGCCAGGTTTCCTATTTATCCGACATAAACAAAGGCAAGCAGATTCTGACCCAAAAAAAAGGTCATTTCCTTTAAATGTCCGTTAGAAGTGATAACAAGTTGTCTATTCCACCTGCCGTAGTCCCAGGCATATCCGTAGATCCGCCCACACCCGAACTAACCGCCAAGACCTCGTCGCCCCGAAAAAGGGCCACCCGTGCAAACGTCAAAATGGCACTAACACCTTCCCAAATCGCTCTAAGCAAATTTACTGAGGTCTCAGATCGGCTGAGTGAGTCTGAATCCAGAGCAAACACTCCTTCGCCGATCCCTCCTACTCTGTCCATGCTGAACATCCGCCGCGAAGAAATACGCGCGTTATGGGACCGCATCAAGGCAGAATACGATGAATGCACCGGGTGCATAGCAGCAGCCGGAGACAGTGCAGCTGATAGTTTGCCAGTTCTCAGATCGGGCTCAGATCGCGGATATGATAGCCCAGGCTCCCCAAGTTCAAGCTGATCCTACCCAGAATTATATTTCCTCTGGATGTCGGCTGCCTCCGTGCGATACCGAGGTTTTCACCGGAGATTTAGGGATCTGTTTACGGCCATTTTTATAAACAATCTAAGGCTGACGCCAGTCGAAAAATTGTTTCACCTAAATGCCAAAACAAGCGGCGATGAACACACGATAGTGTCGAACTCCCCCCTTACTAACGACGGCTTTCGCTCAGCTTGGGCTAACCTAACTGAGCGTTTCGAAAACAAGCGGTTGTTAGTAAATAGCCAATTAAAAATACTTTTCAATGTGCAGTCCGTTAATCAGGAATCTGGGTCAGCTATCCGTGAACTTCAACGCACCATCCAGGGTTGCCTCACGGCTTTAGAAATGTCCGGAATTGAAACCGAATATTGGGATTGCCTCTTAGTGTACATGTGCTCCTCCAAACTTCCTAAGCTCACGCTATCCTTGTGGGAACAGTCCCTGCACAATAAGGCAGAGATTCCGATGTGGCAGGAATTGAACGCCTTCCTTACGGAGCGTCACCGGACCTTAGAAGCCATAGACGACGTACGGCCGTCAGGCTCGAGTCCATCTCTGCCAAAAACATCCGCCCCCACTGCAGCGCCTCGAAGAATAAATTCTTACGAGACAAGGGTAGCACCCAAGCCAAAAGGATGTGACCTTTGTAAGAAGGAAAACCATCCTGTCCGCACATGTGCACGGTTCCTCCAGATGACGGTCGACGAGCGTTCGGCATACATAAAGAGGAAGCAGCTGTGTCTAAACTGCTTCGCACGAGGGCATCAGCTGCGTGATTGTGAGAGCACTCATAGTTGCTTTACGTGCCGCGGCCGCCATCACACCTTACTACACAGAGGCAACTCCTCCCAATCGCCTTCGAATCCCGCCCCAAGACCCAGATCAAGACCAAGTACACCAGTTGCCACCGCTTCCCGGTCCACGGACTCTACAGTCCAAAATTACTTCGCGACGGGGTATATTTCCGTCTTGCTGGGCACCGCCATAATTGACATATGTCACCTGGGGTCGAATTTTAAAGCTCGTGCCTTGATAGATTCAGGATCAGAGGAAACCTTTATTTCTGAGCGGCTGTTCAAATTAATAAAGTTGCCTCACCAGGTAATCCGAGCCCAAGTATCAGGCTTAAACCAGACAGTATCCGCTGAATCCAAAAAGCTCTGTCAGTTTACCATCCGTTCTCCGACCAGGCCTGGCTTGCAAATAAACACGACGGCCTATGTTCTTCCTCAATTAGCTGGAAACCTTCCATCTTGTCCGATTCCGCAACAGTTTCTACGGGATCTTCCCGAACTGTCACTAGCGGATCCAAAGTTCTACGAGAGCGCACAGATAGATATTCTGGTCGGGGCCGACATACTGCCATCCGTTCTCCTAAGCGGCACCCGGCCGAACATTTGTGACTCTCTCCACGGTCAAGAAACCATTCTCGGGTGGATCCTAACAGGTCCCGTTCCTGCTCCAAGGGAAAATCAGATTTCCGTTTTTTCTACACGAATTTCCCACACGGTTGACACGTCCCTGGATAGGCTTCTCACCAAATTTTGGGAGGTGGAGGATCTGCCAGTAAAAGTGACAAAATCTTCCGATTTTACATGTGAGGAACATTTTCTCCGAACAACTACGAGAGACGATATAGGCAGGTATGTCGTAAGTCTTCCGTTTCGTGATCCCCAAAACGTAAAATCCGCCCTCGGTCACTCCAGACCCTCCGCGTTGTCGCAGTTCCTAAGAACCGAGCAACGTCTAAAGAGGGACGGTCAGCTGAAAGCCAAATACGACTCCGTGATTCAAGAGTATCTCGACCTCCATCACATGAAAGAAGTCCGTCCTACCCATAATTCTGCCAGTTATTACCTTCCGCACCATGCCGTGCTCAAGCCGGAAAGTACAACCACTAAGTTACGTGTGGTTTTCAATGCCTCCAGCCCTTCAGAGAATGGGGTCAGTTTAAATGATATCCTTCATGCTGGCCCAGTCTTACAGTCCGATCTAACTATCCAGATCCTGAAGTGGCGATATTTCCGATACGTCTACAGTGCCGATATCGAGAAAATGTATCGGCAGATATGAGTAGATCCGAAGCATTCCCCGTTCCAGCGCATCTTGTTCCGCAACAGCGAGGGGCACATTCGAGATTTCGAATTACAGACGGTAACTTTTGGAGTCAATTGCGCGCCATTCCTGGCCATTCGAGTCCTGCAACAGTTGGCAACTGACGTGCAGCTCAGCCATCCAAGAGCGAGCAACGGCATTCGAAATCATATGTATGTAGACGATGTCCTTTCGGGAGCTGACTCCGCCGAGGACGCTAAGTTCATTGTTCGCGAGCTACAAAGTGCTCTAGATTCCGCGGTGTTTCCATTGAGAAAGTGGACCTCCAACCACAAAGAAATATTAGCTCGTATCCAAAGCGATCATCTTCTGACAACCGACTTCCTCGAGATTGCCACTGAGAGCACAGCCAAAACTCTCGGCGTACGATGGAAGGCGACGTCCGATGAGTTCTTTTTCGTCCCACCAGATTTAGCAACGGAAATCTCCCACACGAAACGCCAAGTCCTTTCCCAAATTGCCAAGATGTTTGATCCAGCAGGCTGGCTCACTCCATTTGTTGTGTGTGCCAAAATCTTTATGCAAGAGATTTGGCTTCAGGATCTAGGCTGGGACGATAAACTTATAATTGAGCTGTGCCAAAGGTGGAACAGCTTTCTCCAGAGCTATTCGGTCCTAGACCAGGTCAGAATACCCAGATGGGTTTCCTTTCGTCCAGAGTTCCGCGTAGAGCATCACGGATTCTGTGACGCCTCGCAAAAGGCATACGGTGCTGCGATATATGTGCGCGTAGAAGTGGGCCACAAGACGATGGTGCACTTGCTCACGGCCAAGACGCGTGTAGCGCCAGTCAAAACGGTGTCCCTTCCCAGGCTGGAGTTATGTGGGGCTCTCCTTTTGTCAGAGATGGCCGAAGCCATTCTTCCTAATATGCCGAGGCTGACCTCAAAATTCCATTGTTGGACCGATTCCACGATTGTGCTAGCATGGTTAGCCAAACCAGCGTGCCATTGGACAACGTTTGTTGCCAACAGGGTGGCGAAGATCACCGAGTCCACTGAGACGGCCAATTGGTCGCACGTTCAATCCGAATATAATTCTGGTGATTTGGCTAGTCGAGGAGTTCCCCTTCAAGAGCTGGTGGATAACCCGCTTTGGTGGCATGGACCCACTTGGCTGCAACGTCCAAGCGATCATTGGCCCAGCCAGGGAACCGACCTGCCGGTGACTGAGATCGAAAAGCGTGCCGTCAAAGTCCATGTGGCGTCTATGCCGACAGAAGATTTCCTAGATCGCTTTTCCAATTTAGATAGAGCTTTGCGGGTCCTCGCGTATGTCCATCGATTTGTCCAACGATGTCGAGGACGATCACCGCTTTCCTGGGTCCGTCTAGAGGCCCAGGACGTTGCCGCCCGTCCGTTCACGTACACAGGGATAGTTCCGGCGTAGTTCCGGCCCGTTTGATATAAAAAATTATACCGGAAGAGCTTGCCTCATTACGAAAGGGTACGTGTTGGTTTTCGTTTGTTTTTCTACAAAGGCCATCCATCTAGAGCCTACATCCGACTTAACGACTGAAAAGTTTCTTGCCGCTTTCGCTCGTTTCGTCTCTAGAAGAGGGTGTCCTCGTCAAGTCCAGTCCGACAATGGAAAGACCTTCGTCGGCGCCTCCACCGTGCTTTCCCGAGACTTCCTGCAAGCCGTTAAGGAGTCTGTGACCGATGCGTATAGTCATCAGCAGCTCACCTGGCAATTCATTCCTCCTGGGGCATCCCATATGGGAGGCCTATGGGAAGCTGGTGTCAAGAGCTTCAAGACCTTGTTTTACAAGTCCACCGCTACACGGAAGTACACCTTTGAAGAGCTGTCCACCCTCCTAGCGAGAATGGCAGCTTGTCTGAATTCCAGACCGCTATCTCCCATGTCCGAGGATCCAACTGATCTCTTAGCGTTGACACCAGGGCACTTTCTTGTTGGTGGACCTCTTCTATCCATAGTGGAACCTGAAGTAAAGGGCGAATCCAAGTCCATTCGGAACCGGTGGCAGCACTTAAAGTCTCTCCATCAACAATTCCGCACTCGATGGAAGGATGAGTACCTTAAGGAGCTCCACAAGCGCAACAAGTGGCAAGTCCCCACAGAAAATCTGCGTGTTGGCGATCTGGTCGTCATTAAGGATGACAATTTGCCCTCAAATGAGTGGCGACTCGGAAGAATAGACTCCGTTTTTCCGGGAGTCCAGTGACCAAGGTGGTATTTCTTCCAAGAGAGCCGCCCAAAACTACCTCGTAACGAGCCGCGTTTCTTACACACCTTAGTCCGTAGCCATTATCCACGTCATTGTTAAAAAGCCCTGTTTGTTTTTTCCTTATCCACACTCTAAACAGGAAAATGGCTCCCCGTCAACGTAGCGCTCAGGCTTTGGATAGCAGATGTACGAGAGGTACTCAGTCCTACCGATGTCGAGTCTGCCGCGGAATCCATCCTCTTCGGAAGTGTCAGAGGTTCCTAAGGCTGTGCGCAGAGAAGCGGCTGCGGGCAGTTCTCATAAACAAGTACTGCGCGAACTGTCTCGCACACGAGCACTCCACTGGGAGCTGTCGTAGCGGTAACCGGTGCAGAACGTGCAACCGGAACCATCACACGCTGCTGCACATGCACGACCTTGTTTTCCGGAAAAAGTCCGGCTCCAAGCAACAGCCCGCTTCTCCGCAGCGTTCGCGCCGGCAAGATCCGCCAACTCGCCAAACGCTTGCCCCTCCACCGCGCTCAGCATCCTCGACACCAGCTCCGTCGCTCGCCACTCTTCTCCAGCGTCATAGCGTCAATGTCCTCCCGACTGCTTTGGTGATCGTCGAGACCGGAGAAAAGACGTTCGACACCGCCGCACTCATCGATCCGTGCACCCTGACAAGCTCCATCGATGCATCCCTGGCCGCCGCATTTAGTTTGCCGACAACAAACGTGGGCGATGAGAGCATATGCACGGCGACGATTCGTTCGAAGGTCGACGAGGCCATCAAGCTGGAGGTGGTCCTCAAGATCGAGCCGAACGTGCGCATCCGCACCCCCATCCGTGCGCTCATTGAGAGCGTCGTCCAGAAATTTAAGGAGCTACCGCTCGCGGATGAGCGTTTCCACCGGCCAGCCACTATTTCATTGATCCTGGGCGCGGACGTCTACCCGAAGGTGATACAGCCGGGCTTCCACACGGTCGACGAGGGACTGCCAGTAGCCCAGAAGACGGTGTTCGGGTGGATCCTCTCCGGCGCCTGTACGCAGGCCTGAGGCGTAGGCGACTGGCCGAAGTTCCGTCTCCTTTATTTTTTGCAACGCTAGCGATTGCAAGGGGGCGGAATGTTCAGGCCCACTGTCCGGCGAATCTGGACTGGCCCCGCTATCCAGCTGCACCGCTCTACCGCTCCCCCGCTCTCCCGCTCTCCCGCTCGCTCGCGCCCCCCCTCTCCTGCGCTGTTCCCAGCTCCCTCCATGAAGTCTCCGCTGCGCTTTGGAGCGCAGAGCGGAGCTTAGACTTAGTTAGTTCGATTTTGGAGTTCTTACTGAAATAAACCGCGGTCGTACCCCCGTGCGTACATTTCTTTTCGGTCAAGGGGCAATTCGCGTTTTCGAGTGGTTTTCTCCCCTACAGCTGAGACGCTTTCCGCCGCACCAGCAGCAAACCGCACCATCAGCTAACCGCCGAAGCCCAGCGCAGCAGCCCGCCGACGCCGCCAGTTTCCCGCCGTCGCCTCCCACGCCATTCCACCAGCGCCGTTTTATATTTAATAATTGCTATTTGTTTGTTGATCCATGTCGTTAGACCTGCATATAGTACTAAAACTTCAATTTTTTTACAATTATTATTATAGACATGTATTCACAAAATTATTTCTCCAAACAGTATTTGGAATAGAATTAATAACTTTCTTGCACACCCTTATTTGGAAGTAGTAGTTTAAAGCTTCCTCCTCGTCCCACGGATGCCTCGCCATCTTTCCTGCGCCACCGCAGCCCAGCTCCGAGTCCGAGTCCGAGTTCCTTTGAGGAAGTGGGAGCCGGGTTAGTAGTATAATAATATGGGTCCTGGCTCACTAGGTAATAAATCATGTCAAAAAAGGGGGTGGGGGTGACCCTAATTAGTCACGCATGGTTGCACACAGGTGTTTTAATGACCTTATTTGCATAATTAAGTAATAAAAGTGTTCGAAAAAGGGGGTGGTGGTGACCCTAATTAGTCACGCATGGTTTCACACAGGTGTTATAATGACCTAATTAGTATAAAAAGGTGACTTAATGAGGTAAGAAAGGTGTGTGAAGTGTGAGGATCACCCCAAAGAAATGCTGAGAGTGGGGGTATTTTGTCATGTCATGTCTTGTCTTGTCTTGTCTTTTTCTCACCCCAAAGGTGTGTGTGTGTGAGGGGTGTTTTGTCATACGTAAAAATGTGTGGTTGCTTAGAGTGATCTTTACCGAATAGGGTGTGTAGGAGTGTGAGAGAGGGGTGCTTTGTCATGCGTAGGAATTTGTGATTGCTTGTGTGTGAGGGGTGCCAATGTCATACGTAAAAATGTGTGGTTGCTTAGAGTGATCTTTACCCGAATAGGGAGTGTCGTAGTGTGAGAGAGGGGTCTTTTGTCATGCGTAGGAATTTGTGATTGCTTGTGTGTGAGGTATGTTTTGTCATGCGTAGGAATTTGTTTTTGTTTAGAGTGATCTTTACCCGAAAAGGGTGTGTAGGAGTGTGAGAGGGGTGTTTTGTCATGCGTAGGAATTTGTAAAACGATATTTAGGCGGTGGAGGAGGTGGAGGAGGAGGGGGGAGTGGTTTATTATGCTTGCCCTTTTGTCATGCGTAGGAATTTGTAAAACGACATTTAGGAGGAGGAAGAGGCGGAAGTTGTTTTATTATGCGTGGCCGTTTTGTTGATTCAATTAGGGTTGTATATGATATCTGTTAGTGTAACCTGTCTTCGGTCTTGTGGTCAAAAGGTGTTGGTTTGAGGGATATTAGACCGCATACTTTTGTGGTGTGAAACAAGCGTGAGATCGATCCCCCGCTTTAGCGAGCATTAGATGGGAAAGTGAGCGTGAGTATCTAAAGTATGTTTCTTCTAACTTATATTAAGTTAAGGGGAGGGTAATCTTAAATGTTTCAATTATATCGTGGAGGTGGAGATGATGGTGGTGGTGGTTCCTGACAGAATATACACAAAATCAAATGAGATCTTTTATTTAGTCAAATACGTATAAACTCCTTTACGTCAATACCCATGAACATGTTCCTTGACTCCAGTAGTAATTTTAAGTTCTCTTTTGAAATCATATTTCCAAATGTATTAATAAATAAATAAATCTTATTTATTAAAAAAGAATAAGTCGGTATATAAAGATTGTTATTAGAATCAGTCATATCGTTAACTTCTTTTCCCGACTCTCAAAATGTGAATGAATGGTGAAAAGGTGCTTAGGAGTTTTCGTTTGTGTGAAAGTTTAAGATTTTATGAGCATTGTTGAGAGAGCAGACACCATCCCGAGCATGTAATGAACAATGTGGAAAGTGATTTCCATCCATTATTTTTAGAGAGGAACAACCAATTTCATCGATGTTAATTACATCATCAATTTTTTAAAATTTTTGTAGGAATAACCTTTTATGATATCCCTTACAAATTATTTCCTTTTTTCTAATTATATCTCTTAAATACAATTGTGTTTCTTTGAAAAAGTATACTCCATCATTCCAATAAATTTTATGATGTTTTTATGTTAGCCAAGTAGCTGTTTTTCTACATGTTTTATTCAAATCAATAAAATCATGTGGAGAGTGTATAATAAAGTTAGAATTCAAGATTGTTTCGTTTTTGAATACGACTCCAATTTCTTTTAGAATAAATTTATTATTATTCCCAAGAAATCCTTGAACATCAATCGCAACAATGTCTTCACTCATTATTGATTGATTGATTGTTAGACAATCCGCTGAACTAGACCATTCAACGGGTTATATTCAACTAAACGATTATGTATGAGCACGCAATTTACTTGAACATTTTCGATAGTGTAATTGGCAAGTTGAATTGAAATCCTAACATCAATGGGTCCCGATTTAACCATTTCATTTTGATATGATAAGTCACTTACGATAATAGGAGCTTTAGTCTTAAACTCTGTAGGTGAAAGTAAAGGAGATTCACTTCGGTTATAGTAGCTAGTTTGAAACTTGCAATACATTTCATATAGGCGAGCAAATCGATCTTTTTCAAAGTCTAAGTTTAAGTCATCGTAGGGATATGTTTCAGAGTTTAAGTAGGCCTTTTGATTACTTAAATTGTTTGTAATCAGATGGTGGTTATCTTTAAATCCAATTAAAGCAAATCGTGGACGTTTTCGGTTTGCAACTAATTTAACATTCCAAACATGATCTGTTCCATTACTAAGCTTAGGATTAATGTATGTATCCCAACTACGGAATGCAATCGGTAGATTGGTTCCACTTTTTATAATATCATACATTTTAATTTTCGTTGAATCGCTGGGTGTTATATGAGGAATTTTCCATGTAATATTAGTCATATTGAGATGATGTTTTCCGACTAATTCTGCATTCTCAAATTTATCTTGCTCAAGTACATCATTAAAAATTTTTGATATTAATAGTACTAGTTCATGTTTTCAATTTAATAATACTTTTTTGAAATCTTCAGCAAATCCAAGTGAGGGCTTAAATTGAAATCGGAGTCTCCACTCCATCCAGAATTTTAAAGTCTCTTGCTTTCAAATTGATTTAAAGAAACAAAGTTTTTTATTGTAGAAGTAATACCACTAAATCTTGTTCTATCTATCTCAACACCATTTATTTCAAAGCGTATTTCATCTAAAAAGTATGCCATACAAATATTTCTCATCCTCCCAATAACATTTTGAGTTTCTACCGCTCCCCCTTCCTTAATTAGGGTAATATCTCCTTGAAAACTTAGAAGACTCTCATGGGGGAGTACATATAAATCTTGATTTTGGATTGTAATTCTTATCTCATCATTTGGTTTAAATGATTGTTGATACTATCATCAGAGAAAGGTTTTTCTCGTACTGCCAATATTTCATTCAACCCCATAACTTTAGTTAAACTCGCACTTTGAAGCCCAGTGATTTAAGAATTAAGTTATTTTTTAATGTAAGTGTGTGTATTTTTGGTTTCGATCCTCTTCCTATAACTTTATGTTTTAAAGTGTGCTGATGATGGTAAGTATCACCTCTTTTATTGTATATAATTATTGTATTAATCTTAAATGTAAACGAATTGTACAGTTTCTCTAGTGTTGACTGGTAAGTAAATAAGATTGTGTGGTGTGATATTCATTTTATAGCCCGGTAAAACATTAATTCCAAATTCGTATAATGAATGATCTTGTCTACTATCAATATATAATCCGCTTACAATACTACATACTAAGCGTATTGTGATTATTTTTAAAATGTTGACAGGTTGATGAGATATGTATGTTTTTTTCAAGTCGGGGTAAATTATTTTTTTATTGAAACCAAGCAATAGTCCAATGGAATTGTTTCTATTAAAATAAATAGGTTCCTTGGTTGTTGTAATATGAACTTGAAGTGTGTTATTATTAATCTCCATTTGAAATGTTTTCTCAAGATCATAATCTTATAGTTTATTTTTTAGAAAATCATTAATATCACTGAGTTCATATGATCCTATTGGAAGTTGAATTACTTTATCACCAATATGAAATAGATTATTATTTATATCAACATATTCGATTTAGCGTCGCTTGTGAACAGATGTGTTTACTTTTGTGCTCTGAGTTTTTGTCTTAGGCTTAGCCTAATAGTTGTGTTAGTGTTTTTGACTAGATCCCCCATTAAACGGGTATGTGGTTATAGTTATTTTAACATCTATATTAGATTTGTTTAATCTCCTAGCTTTGTTAGTGTAATTTAACACTCACTAATCTTGCTAAAACTCTTTTATTCCCATTTTCTCTCCATCTCTTTATTACATCTGTAATTTAAACTCTCTCGGAACCTGCCGAATTTTTGGTAGACTTTTGGTGTGCTGTTTCCTTATTCTCTCTCTCTCTTGCTTGCTTTACATTGTAACTGTTCGTGCGTAAAGTTGTCAGTGTCCCACAAGCAACGCTCAGTCGAAAGAAGATTTATTCTCTCGTGCTCTGTTACAATTAAATTAAAATGCGATCTCGCGCTCTTATTTTTTTCGTGTTTTGTGCTTTTGTGGTTTTGGAATTTGATCCCAGTGCCAAATTTACTTGAGGTATTTTTCATATTTTATTTTATTTTATTTCATCTCCTTTAAATGGCTCTTGTCTGCTCTAAGAAAAATTGTACTCTTTCGTCTTCAACTAAAGACCCTTTTATTTTCTGCTGGCTCTACGAATCGATGATGCATGTTAAATGCGCAGGATTTACTGGCCGAGTCAAAGACTTCATT
This sequence comes from Drosophila subpulchrella, assembly GCF_014743375.2. NCBI lineage: Eukaryota > Metazoa > Arthropoda > Insecta > Diptera > Drosophilidae > Drosophila > Drosophila subpulchrella. The sequence continues at coordinate 1,624,176 of NW_023665570.1, forward strand.
GATCTGAATTCTGGTCTCATGTGGTCATGTGGATCCTGCAAGGAAATGGTAGTTGAGATGAGCGGCTGTATAAAGCAGACTCGAGAAAGCCTTTTGAATCTTTCAGGTGCTTTTAAACAGCTCAATGAGGGGTTCAATTCCATTTGTGCCCAGTTAATACGGTCACGATATCCTCCCCAAATCCGAACTTGGTAGCTGCAGCAGTTTCTGTTGACACTGGAATAAGTGAACCAACTGCACCTAGGGATACAGCTGATTCAGGTGGAGTCACTGTTTCTCGAAGTCTGGTGGTAAAAAAAATCTTCAGTGCCGGCTACGGTGCCGACCGTACCTATAGGTAAAGAAGGTACCGTTTCTGGCTCTCAGCTTAGTGTGGTTCAATCTGCTGCTGGGGGACGTAAGAAACTGTCAGTTGTTCCACATAGGAAGCAATTATTTGTTAATAGACTCACACCAGAAACCACATCTGAGAATGTTTTGGAAATTTATGCGTGAAAAATTCCCATCCGAGAATATTTCAGTTGAACAATTTCGATTTTCATACGCTCGTAGTATATCCTCTTTTAAAATATTTGCACCGCCTGATGTGTTTAAGGTACTACTTTCTGAAAGCTTTTGGCTTAATGATGACTTAGTAATAAAAGAATTTGTTCTCAATAAACCGAGAACAAGTAACAGACCTTCCACTGCGCAAAAAAACTAAAAAGTTTATTTTTGGCTTATCAAAATGTTAGGGGACTAAATATGAAGCTACCCAAGCTTTATGCTGACTCCTCTGCATTTACTGCAGATATTTTGGCTTTTACGGAAACTTGGCTGAACCCAGAGATATCTGACTCTGAAGTTCTGTCAAATAACTTTAATGCCTATAGGACCGATCGATCCTCACGTAGGGGAGGCGGTGTGCTGATTGCCGTTACCACTAGCCTAACATCTGAAAAAATTCACTATCATACCCCTAAAGAAATTGAATTTGTTAGTGTGAAAGTTTCCTTGCAATCCTTAACTATTTTTGATACATGTTCCTATATTCCACCTGGCTCTGATCTAATAATTTATGAGCACCATCTGTCTGCGATAAAATCTGTTCTATCCCTTCTTTCTAAGAGAGACCTTTTGATTGTTTTGGGTGACTTTAATCTCCCTGATATTTCTTGGTCTCCTCCTACTGACTCACTTGTCGCTATACCCTTATCCGTCCATGATTTTGTAGATGGTCTTTTAAAATTATCGTTACAGCAAGTAAGCTTTATACGGAATTCATTAAATAGACAACTAGATCTTGTGTTTGTTTCAGACCCGTCTGAAGTCACGGTATCTAGAATTGACGCTCTTGTTGTACCTGAAGACCGATATCATACAACAATGGAATTGACAATCTGCCTCCCATGCGTTGATACCTTCTCTCCTTTAGTTCCTCAAACTAAAATGAGATGTTTTCGAAAATGTGACTATAAAAAACTTAACGATATGATTTTTCAATATAATTGGACAGACTTTTACAATTGTATGGATACTGAAAGTGCCACTGAACTATTCTATATAGTGTTAAATACATTTTTTTATGATTGCGTTCCTGATAGGCTTCCTTCAAAGCTAAACAGGCCTCCTTAGGTTACCAATGCGCTTCAAAGACTTAAAAACCTCAAAACAAACACCTATAAAAAGTATAAGAAATCGGGTAAGTCATCGGATTTTTCGAAATATGTGGTGGCTCGATCGGACTTTAATGTTCTCAATAGTCATTGCTATTCTATGTATTTAAGTCGATGTAAATTCGAATTTTCAAATGATCCGAAGCAGTTTTATAACTTTGTTAATGCCAAGCGAAAGTCGTCGGCATTGTCTTCATCGGTACGTTTTAACTCAATGGAGGCATCGACGGATTCTGAAATTGCTGATTTATTTGCCGAGTTTTTCCAAACTACTTATAGTTCGGCTACTTGGTCAAATTCTAACTACCCTAATCCCTTAAATAGGGACAAATGTATTTTTACCCCTGAAATTACGGGAAGTTCTCTCGTAAGAGACTTAGCAACAACAACGGTCCAGATAGACTCCCCGGGTGTGTGCTTAAGTTTTGTGCGTCAACCATATGTAAACCGATTCTTAAACTTTTTAATTTGTCTATTTCATCATCAGTTTTTCCTACTATCTGGAAGGACTCTTTTATCATTCCACTTCACAAAAAGGGTGCGAAGGCGGATGCCCAGAATTATACAGGTATTTCTAAATTGTCGGCAATTCCTAAAGCATTTGAACGTATTATTTATGTTCTTCGCTAATATCACCGTGTCAGCATGGTTTTGTTAAGCGTAGATCGACCACCACCAACCTTCTTGAATTGTCATCTATTGTTATTAATGGATTTAAGAAAAAAATGCAGACTGACGTTATATATACAGATTTTAGTAAGGCCTTTGACTCTGTCAACCACTCTCTTCTATTATTCAAATTAAATCAGCTTGGGTTTCCATGTTATCTATTAACTCGGATTTCAAGTTATTTGAATGGTAGGACCCAGAGAATTATATTCAAGAACGCTGCTTCAAAATTGATCTACGTGACATCTGGAGTGCCTCGGGGTAGTCATTTGGGTCCTTTGCTGTTTACTTTGTTTATTAACGATCTTCCCTCTACCATAACACATTCTCGTGTACTAATGTATGCTGATGATGTTAAGCTTTGTTTATCATATAATGATATAGCTTCGGGTTTCAACTTACAGTCAGATATTGATTGTTTTCAGGGATGGTGTGAGTACAACCTTTTAAATTTGAACTGCCTTAAATGCAACGTTATGACTTTTTATAGGGGTACTCCTTCTTTTGTTAGTTACTCTCTTCAAAATACGTCACTCGACCGTATATATTCCGTTAATGACTTAGGCGTTCTTCTGGACCCAAAACTTAAGTTTGACTGCCACATAATCTCCACTGTCAACAAGGCCATGATTGTTCTTGGGCTTATAAAGCGTTGGTCAATAGAATTTGATGACCCTTATACAACCAAATTATTATTTACCTCCCTTGTCCGTCCTATTTTGGAATATTGTTCTTCGGTTTGGAGTCCACAATATCAAGTGAACATTGACCGTATTGAGTCGGTACAAAAAAAATTTCTTCTTTTTCCCCTTCGTAGTTTGAACTGGGATCAAAACGTAAGGCTACCTTCCTATCAGAGTAGATTACTATTGTTTAATTTACCTACACTTGTAAATCGTAGAACAATGCTTGGTACTATTTTTATGCAAAATCTTATTAGAGGTGATATTGATTCTGTAGAACTTGTAAACCGCCTAACTTTCAATGTCCCTGCTAGACTATTACGAAACTTCCCCTAAATTTGCCACGATGTACATCAAATTTTTGTCTGCACGAGCCCTTTCGCGTTCTATGTAATAATTATAACAACCTTTACCACTTAATTTGATCATCAACTTCTATCCCAGTATTAAAAACTAATATTTTAACTCATTTGCTTCATTCTTAGTTGCTTCTTTTATTTTCATTTGTGTCCCGTCTCTATTTGTTTTTTGTATCTTCCTTGCGAGCTCGCATTTTTGCCCAAATTGATAAAAGGGCCCCGCGCGTAACAAGCACGTGCTTGGTGTCGTTGGGCCACTTGTTTGTACTGCTCGTAGTGCATTGGGTATAGAGTTGTACATATGAAAGTCAATCAGTGCACGCTCATATTCACCATTTGTCAGTTCAATGGGTGTGAAATAAGAAATGTTTGTAATGGGTTCATTGCCATTTAATGTAAGAGTGAATGATCTACTTATTTTGGAATCTAATAATGTACTGTGAAAATATAGCTTACAGATAATTATAAATTCATTAAAATCCTTCCTGTATCTTCCTTTTTCCATATCGTAATCTTTACTTATTATGAGGAATCTGTATTTATCACTCCAACACTTATGACAAATTTTCATAAATGAATCATAGGACATATCAGTATTTACATGATCACGATATATATGACGCATATTTAAATCATCTTGTTTAAACATTATAATCATATTCGCGTTATCACGTATTAGATGTTGTGGAATATGAGTATATGTTTGACATAGGTAAAAAGAATTTATATTTTTATGACGTCCCATACAGAAATATGAACGAATGATGTTTTGTTTTTCACAAGCAACATCATCAAAAATCATAATAGAGTTTTCTTTAGCCTTAGCGGGTGGTAAAACTTCATCATTTTGTGAGAACGTATAATATCCCATTTCCCTTATCGGTTTAATTAGTTTCTCTAAATACTCATACTTTGGTTGATATAAACTCTTTGAGAATACACATATATTATCAAATTTAAGCCCGTTTGGACTTTCAATAAAACTGAGCATAACATTTGTTTTTCCACAGTTTAAGGGACCGACAACCAATGCTCTTATTGTATTGGGTAATAAAGAACTATGTCGTGGAACTGAATTTGATAATGAGTGATCACCACTCTCGATATTTCTAGCACAGATTTCTTGTTTTTGACGTATTAAACGCATATTCACGTGTGTAATGTGATTAAAAATAATATAAAATTTATTTATTTATTTATTTATATCCTAGCGCTACAAGTGCACACATATAATTTTCGCGCTAGTCACATTGAGTTGATATTTTACATTATTATTATTTTTAAATTATTAAAAATAAAATATATATAAGTTATAAATTATAAAATTATTAAAACATATAAGAAATTCGGAATGGGTGTAAAAAAGGGAACAAAGAGAAAGTGCAAGAAAAGGAAATCAATGGTAAAGAGTTTTTCAAATGTTATCAAAACAGGAATACGGGCATTGAAAACTCGCAAACCACTAGATCTAATGAGTGCGATTAAGGTTGCGCGTAAAGCAGTCAATAAATCAATTGGTAAAAATAAAAAAAAATTAATATTCCTCGTATTATTAATCGATCAAAAACACCTCTTAACGAGGTAAAAAGTAGTGGCGAACGTGCCTTTAAGAAAAATTTCTGATATCAACAATTGTGACGAAAAATGATATTACATTCGATAAAATAAATTAACTATATTAAATTTATGATTTATGCAACAGTAAATATTTATTAACCTACACGTAAATTTTTTGTTGTAGCGTGCCGAATACATAAATTAGGTAGGTATAAAAAAATGGAAAGTATTAAGGTGGATGAAGGTATGTTTCTTAAACCTTATAGAAAAGGTTATGGATTATATCATAATCCATTTAGAGGTAATCCAAAAAAAAAATTACTAAGCTACCTATAAAACCTCTTTCAAATTTCGAAATTTTCAATTTTGCTTAAAAGTACATTCCACATTTTTGAGGTGTGATTATGAGAGACTCACTACCAAAATCTCCTTGGAGAGAAGAGTCAGGAATTGTAAACCTAGATGATAGTTCATCAAATGGTATACATTGGGTAGCTTATAACAAAAATAAAAAAAGTATACATTACTTTGATAGTTTTGGAAATTTACAACCCCCAAAAGAAATTGTGAAATACTTGGGGAATAACATTAACTATAACTATGAGAGAAAACAAGCCTTTAATAGTACCAACTGTGGACACCTGTCCCTCCAATTCTTACTCTCTTTCCCACCCTAACTTTTTCTTTATAATCAAGTAATTTCTCTATGATTCTTGAAACCCGCCCTATTTACATGCTATTCGCTGCTATGATTGGTCGATTCTAAGTCAAGTATGAGATAGAAAAGGGAGGGTTAGTTTACCTTAAGGTATAAAAACTCGATCAAAAGTTATTCTAACTCACATTTAAAAACCACCTGCAAACAGTCTTAACCTAAAAGTTTCAAGCTAAAATGTTCTCAACCTAAAGTTTCAACCTAAAACATCTTGCAAACATCAAAAACAACAACAACAAAAACAGTAAAACAACAACATCAAAAATAGCTACAACTGCTTAAAACAGCTGAAAAAAACAACATCAAAAACAGCTACAACTGCTAAAAACAGCTGAAAACAACAACAACTACAAGAAGAATCAACTACAAGAAGAAACAACCATAATAGGAACAACAACAAATGGTCAATCCGGAAATGATGAAAGTACTAAAGGATTTTAATGGTAACGCACCAAAACCTCTTTTAACAAAGACGAAGATGGAATCGGACGTGCGCTACCCTATTAGACGAGCTCAACGTAAGAAAACCAGCTTTGAAATGGACCTCACTCTTGAACTTGAAGAGTATATATTGTACTTGCCGGAACGATACTCAACATTAGAGGACTCAACAATTTAATATATAAAGGATAATCTTTTTTGTATTATTAAAAGGAATGATAACAACCTATATTTAGAATTAAATAAAGCTTTAAATGTATTCATTTTTAATATTATTAATGTATCTATTTTGATAAATAAAAATAAAATTTCATTAAACTCAAACCATTTGTTATAAATATTTAAATTATACTACATTTTTCAGAGTATCAGAGAAAACGACAACAACGAAGCGTAAACTTTTAGAACAGTTGACGAAAAGTAGAAATTCATTAAAAAGAAAATTTAATGAATTGAAACAAATAAAAAATGAGAACGTATCAAATTTGGAGGAAACTTTTAAACCTATTACATGAATTACTCACTGAAAATAAAAAATTGTATAAAAAAGAATATATTAATGATACACATGATATTAAGACTAAGTTCAAGAAAGAGAAAATAAGAGTACCTAAAAGTAAAAAAAGGGTACACGAGAGAGTAATCGAAAGTGATAGTGAGAGCGATGCTAATGTTGATGCTTTTTCACAAAACTCTCATATAGATGAATCCGATGTTTCACAACAGTCTCACACAGATGATTTAAATGAATGTGTATATGAAGAAACCGAAAAGAATTTAGACAATAGTTACCCACCAAGAGAAAAAAATAATATTTTAAAAAAAATGTAATGGAATTAGGAAGTGGAAATTTAAGGACTCTATCACCAGGTCTACACTCTTTAATGTTTCATAATAGTCCTACGGATTATACTAAGAATGATTTAGAATCATATAAAAACATTTTAATTGAAACAAGTGCTCACAAAAGAAACTATCAACCAGTTGGTCGAATAAAAGGAAATCGTTCTAAAAAATATTCTTCAATTATTAAACCATTAATATCATCTTCAGTAAATGAAGAATATACTGGTTCTGGGTATATGAGACTACAAAAAATACCACCAAACTATGTATATTGGGATAATGTTAGTGAACTTGTTGAAAGATTGCAACTCTTAATGGCATCAAGAGCTGCTGGTAATAATAACCATACTAATGAAATTCTTTCAATAATAGAAGAATTGCGGGAAGCAAAAATAATATATTAATAAAATAGAAAAAATTTTCTCATTTTGTTTAATAGTAAAATGTCTATTGACAAGTTTGGTCACTTTTCAAATGATAGAGATTTTTCCTCGCTTTTCAAAAGGGAAGTTGAGAGTCTTACAGGTATATATCTAGACACTGATGGTCACATAAATGTTCAGAAAAAAAGAATTAAGAACTCTTCAAAACCAATAAATGGAAATGATTTGGCTATTAAATTTTATGTAGATGATAAAATTAATGAAGCGAAATGGAAACTATAACCAAATCATTTCAACTACGAAATAAAAGAGTATCAGAGCTGGAAAGTAAAGTAATAAAAATCATAACTCAAATGGAGTATATACATAATTCATTAAAAGAGCTTCTTGATAAATTGGAAAATCTTAACAAATTCATAAACCAACATTTAAAAAACCCTTCACCAATCATTCGTTCTGATCAGATACAAAAAGATGGAACGATACTTCGAAAAAGTCCGTTTTCACGTCGTGAAAACGAAGAAGAAGTTTTAACAATTAATGTGGACCATACATAAATATATCATATATGTATATCATATATATATTTATTTTATAATAAATATGTCAGTTGATAAGTTCGGTTGATTTTTAAATGAGAAAGAGTACTCAAGAGATATAACAAAAGGTGTAGAAAATTTGCAAAGTATACTTAATGATTATGATGGACATTTAAATGTTCAGAGGAAACAATTTAAAAATTCCCTAAGCCCCCATTCATGAAAATGATATTGCAACCAAATTTAATATTGATTATGAAATAAGTAAACTAGTACAGAATATATCTAATGAAATTTCTAAGCAACCGCAGAAACAAGAAATCTTTAGATTAAGACCTCGAATCATTAATATTGAGGCAAGAGTGAGTGAAATTTCTAAAAAATTGGAATTTCTCATGAAAACTATTAATAAGATAGTGGAGGATATAAATGAAACAGAAAGTAAAATTTTCAATTGTATAATTGCACCTACCTCAGTTTTAAAAAGTGAAACTGAATCTTTACAACCCCCAAAAGAAATTGTGAAATACTTGGGGAATAACATTAACTATAACTATGAGAGAAAACAAGCCTTTAATAGTACCAACTGTGGACACCTGTCCCTCCAATTCTTACTCTCTTTCCCACCCTAACTTTTTCTTTATGATCAAGTAATTTCTCTATGATTCTTGAAACCCGCCCTATTTACATGCTATTCGCTGCTATGATTGGTCGATTCTAAGTCAAGTATGAGATAGAAAAGGGAGGGTTAGTTTACCTTAAGGTATAAAAACTCGATCAAAAGTTATTCTAACTCACATTTAAAAACCACCTGCAAACAGTCTTAACCTAAAAGTTTCAAGCTAAAATGTTCTCAACCTTAAGTTTCAACCTAAAACATCTTGCAAACATCAAAAACAACAACAACAAAAACAGTAAAACAACAACATCAAAAATAGCTACAACTGCTTAAAACAGCTGAAAAAAACAACATCAAAAACAGCTACAACTGCTAAAAACAGCTGAAAACAACAACAACTACAAGAAGAATCAACTACAAGAAGAAACAACCATAATAGGAACAACAACAAATGGTCAATCCGGAAATGATGAAAGTACTAAGGGATTTTAATGGTAACGCACCAAAACCTCTTTTAACAAAGACGAAGATGGAATCGGACGTGCGCTACCCTATTAGACGAGCTCAACGTAAGAAAACCAGCTTTGAAATGGACCTCACTCTTGAACTTGAAGAGTATATACTGTACTTGCCGGAACGATACTCAACTTTAGAGGATTCAACAATTTAATATATAAAGGATAATCTTTTTTGTATTATTAAAAGGAATGATAACAACCTATATTTAGAATTAAATAAAGCTTTAAATGTATTCATTTTTAATATTATTAATGTATCTATTTTGATAAATAAAAATAAAATTTCATTAAGCTCAAACCATTTGTTATAAATATTTAAATTATACTACATTTTTCAGAGTATTCAGAGTATCAGAGAAAACGACAACAACGAAGCGTAAACTTTTAGAACAGTTGACGAAAAGTAGAAATTCATTAAAAAGAAAATTTAATGAATTGAAACAAATAAAAAATGAGAACGTATCAAATTTGGAGGAAACTTTTAAACCTATTACATGAATTACTCACTGAAAATAAAAAATTGTATAAAAAAGAATATATTAATGATACACATGATATTAAGACTAAGTTCAAGAAAGAGAAAATAAGAGTACCTAATAGTAAAAAAAGGGTACACGAGAGAGTAATCGAAAGTGATAGTGAGAGCGATGCTAATGTTAATGCTTTTTCACAAAACTCTCATATAGATGAATCCGATGTTTCACAACAGTCTCACACAGATGATTTAAATGAATGTGTATATGAAGAAACCGAAAAGATTTTAGACAATAGTTATGGACCAAGAGAAAAAAATAATATTTAAAAAAAAAATGTAATGGAATTAGGAAGTGGAAATTTAAGGACTCTATCACCAGGTCTACACTCTTTAATGTTTCATAATAGTCCTACGGATTATACTAAGAATGATTTAGAATCATATAAAAACATTTTAATTGAAACAAGTGCTCACAAAAGAAACTATCAACAGTTGGTCGAATAAAAGGAAATCGTTCTAAAAAATATTCTTCAATTATTAAACCATTAATATCATCTTCAGTAAATGAAGAATATACTGGTTCTGGGTATATGAGACTACAAAAAATACCACCAAACTATGTATATTGGGATAATGTTAGTGAACTTGTTGAAAGATTGCAACTCTTAATGGCATCAAGAGCTGCTGGTAATAATAACCATACTAATGAAATTCTTTCAATAATAGAAGAATTGCGGGAAGCAAAAATAATATATTAATAAAATAGAAAAAATTTTCTCATTTTGTTTAATAGTAAAATGTCTATTGACAAGTTTGGTCACTTTTCAAATGATAGAGATTTTTCCTCGCTTTTCAAAAGGGAAGTTGAGAGTCTTACAGGTATATATCTAGACACTGATGGTCACATAAATGTTCAGAAAAAAAGAATTAAGAACTCTTCAAAACCAATAAATGGAAATGATTTGGCTATTAAATTTTATGTAGATGATAAAATTAATGAAGCGAAATGGAAACTATAACCAAATCATTTCAACTACGAAATAAAAGAGTATCAGAGCTGGAAAGTAAAGTAATAAAATTCATAACTCAAATGGAGTATATACATAATTCATTAAAAGAGCTTCTTGATAAATTGGAAAATCTTAACAAATTCATAAATCAACATTTTAAAAACCCTTCACCAATCATTCGTTCTGATCAGATACAAAAAGATGGAACGATACTTCGAAAAAGTCCGTTTTCACGTCGTGAAAACGAAGAAGAAGTTTTAACAATTAATGTGGATCATACATAAATATATCATATATGTATATCATATATATATTTATTTTATAATAAATATGTCAGTTGATAAGTTCGGTTGATTTTTAAATGAGAAAGAGTACTCAAGAGATATAACAAAAGGTGTAGAAAATTTGCAAAGTATACTTAATGATTATGATAGACATTTAAATGTTCAGAGGAAACAATTTAAAAATTCCCTAAGCCACCATTCATGAAAATGATATTGCAACCAAATTTAATATTGATTATGAAATAAGTAAACTAGTACAGAATATATCTAATGAAATTTCTAAGCAACCGCAGAACAAGAAATCTTTAGATTAAGACCTCGAATCATTAATATTGAGGCAAGAGTGAGTGAAATTTCTAAAAAATTGGAATTTCTCATGAAAACTATTAATAAGATAGTGGAGGATATAAATGAAACAGAAAGTAAAATTTTCAATTATATAATTGCACCAACCTCAGTTTTAAAAAGTGAAACTGAATCTTTAGAGAAGAAACCATTTATACCAGATAAAATAAAGCTATGAGTGAACGAGATATTGTAAATGAGTTACATCATTCAAGAATTTCCCAAGACGTAGAGTTATAGTAAAGGGTATTAATGAATTATGGCAGTCTGATTTGGTTGAAATGGGGGCATGTGCATCATCAAATAAAGACTATAGGTATTTGTTAACAGTAATAGATACCTTTTATAAATATGGATGGGTGAAGCAATAGAATCAAAAAATGCAGAAGAAGTTACAAAAACAATGGAAAAAATAATAAAATCTGGTCGTGGAGTCCCAAAGAATTTACAAACAGATAATGGAAATGAATTCTATAATAAACAATTTAGAGAATGGATGAAAAGATATGAAATTAATCATTACTCAACATTTAGTACTCTTAAAGCATCTGTTGTGAAACTTTTTAATAGAACATTAAAAGAACATATGTGGCGTGAGTTTAGTTTTAATGGAAAATATACTTGGCTTCAAATATACAAAGAGTTTATTAATAATTATAATAACAGGAAGCATAAAACGATTAAATTCAAGCCCATTGACGTCAATGCTAAAAATTAAAAAACAGATTTTGATGAGATCATACAATCATCTAAAAATATTTACGAATGGGGACTTTAAAGAGGAAGATCATGTACGAATAAGTAAATATAAACATGTCTTTAAAAAAAGCTATACCCCAAACAAAATACATCCCCCACCAAATACTTACTTGAGGACTTGAAGGGTGATCCAGTTCAAGGTGGTTTCTATAAACAAGAAATTAAAAAAACAAAATTCCCTAATACTTATCTTGTTAAAAAGATTGTGAAACAAAAAGATGATTATGTGCTTGTGCGTTGGCTAGGCTTTTCAAAATCAGAAGATAGTTAGATTCATAAAAACGAAATTCTATAAAGAACAAATGGAAGCATAGAACAATTAAAATGTAGGCATTGACGTCAATGCGTGAAATCAAATTATGTTTCTTCACACGCACAATTTCTATTTATAAAGTGTGAAGAAAAGCATGTACAGATAAGAATTTGATCGGAACTTGATTATGAGCTTGAGCGTGTGGCTAGACTAAAAGAGCATGTACAGATAAGAATTTTGGATGAAACTTGAACTCAAAAGATTGTGAAACAAAAAGATGATTGTATAGTTGGGTACTGTGTAGACTTTTTAAAATCAAAAGATAGTGGGATTCACAAAAACAACAAGTGGAAGCATAGAAATCAACTCATGTATATATATATATTTATATATACAAATCTGGAGGCTATAAAGGCAGAAGAATTTCAAAAAGTATTCAGTTTTCATCTATTCGTTCACGCAACTCAATATCGGGATAGTTTGCTCATTCATTCGTTCGTTCGTTTGTTCGCTTGTGAAAAAAACAAAAAAAATGACGGTTTTTATAATATTTTTTGTAATACTTTCCCTCTTTAATCTGATGGTGAAAATGATACCTCCCCAATGAAATGACTTTACTTGAAAACTCATCGACTTCCAATAATTCGATTGGGTTATATGTCAATGTTCCAAAATTAAAAAAAATCAATAAAATTGACTTAAAATTTGAGATCCTAGAGGATAGCCACATTTTTATGGATCTCATAAACAAGACAAGTGATGAAAGTGAGAAATCACACTTAAATAGTGAACTCGATACTAAAATATTTAAATAAATAAATATTTAATATTTAAATTATATATAGTAGCATTAATGAAAAAGACTTAACAACAAGTACAAGTGCAAGCACAGTTGAAGAAGAAACAACAGCAACTACAACTACATCTGCAACAACTACAGCAACTGCAAGTACACCTACAATGAGAAGGGGAATTCTGGAGGAGGAAGAAAAAACAACTACAACAGCAACAACTACATAAAAAAGAGAAAATCGGAAGAAGAAACAACAACAACAACATCTTCAGCAACAACATATGCAACAACTACAAGCCCACCCAATCCTTTTGATTTTAATAGCGAAAATACAATTGATCAAATAGAAAATAAAAACATAGGAGATGAAAAATCAGAAAAAATTGATAATGGTATAAATGATAGTGAGGCAGAATTTGAAAACGTAAGTCGAGCTCCTATAATTAGTAATACATCACAAGAATAAGTGTTGGGGATCAATGATAGTGATACAGAACTTGAAAGTGTAAGTCGGGTTCCAATAAAAAGAAACACTATTTATAAATTAAAAAGCACTGAAAACATGCATAATTCAAAAATCTAAATAATTTACAAAGAGAGGAATAAAGGAGAATTTCAAACAAAAACAAGGAAGAACGCTATAGTCGAGTACCTCGACTATCAGATACCCGTTACTCAGGTAAAGGGACCAAAGGAAAATGGAGATATGCAAGCAGCAAATGCGCCACATACCGGCGGTAGACAGATTTAAGCGTTGTGGGCGTTAGAGTGGGCGTGGCAAACTTTTTTTTAGATCAATCGATAGGTATTGACAAGACCAATACATTTCAGTTAAAATTTTTATCTAGCATGAAAATTGTGGGCGCCACAGACTTGGGCGGTTTGTGGGCGTTAGAGTGGGCGTGGCATATTCGCGTAACAAACTTGCGCTGCGCTCAAGCCTACGGAATCTAAATCTGAAATCCCGTTTCTCTATCTTTGATATTTTCCGAGATATCCGCGTTCATATTTACGATTTTTTGAAGTTTGTGGGCGGTTTGTGGGCGTTAAAGTGGGCGTGGCAAACTTTTTTTTAGGTCAATCGGTAGGTATTGATGAGAACAACACATTTCAGTTAAAATTTTTGTTCTAGCATCAAAACTGTAGGAGCCACAGTTTTGCGCGGTTTGTGGGCGTTAGAGTGGGCGTGGCACTCTACTGAAACAAACTTGCGCTGCGCAGGAATCTCAGGAATCTGCATGCCTAATCCCAGTATTGTAGCTCTTATAGTTTCGAAAATCTCAGCGTTCATACGGACAGAAGGACAGACGGACAGACGGACAGACGGACATGGCTAGATCGACTCGGCTAGTGATCCTGATCAAGAATATATATACTTTATGGGGTCGGAAACGCTTCCTTCTGCCTGTTACATACTTTTCGACGAATCTAGTATACCGTTTTACTCTACGAGTAACGGGTATAATTAGTTGAGAATGAAAGGAGAATATGGATTTAGGAAGAAGGGGTCTAAACAGATTCTTCACCATCCAATACAAAAGTGCTACGGTAGGAGTTAAATGCCATTATAATAATATATATAGAAGATCACATTCTAGGCGAAGTCCGAGTAAATCTAAACGTACAAATTTAAAATATTTTTCTAACCACCGAAAATCTAAATGCAATATTAATACCCCCCTAGCAACGTTTTGAATTTGCAGAAGCTTTGTCCCATTCAGTAATTAATGCAGAGAGACGGAAAGATAGGATTGTTTATGAAAGAATATCGAAAGATGCTGATCTTCTTTCCAAACAAGAGAGTAAACGAGAAGAAGTAGAAGAAGAAGAACCAGGTAATCTTAGTGATGGCCCACAAATCCATGAAATTGAAGTCGATGAAGCAGAAAGAATTAATGGGTTATATTTAATAAAGAGAAATTTAGCAGCTAAAATGATGATTGAATATTTAACTAAAAAAGAAAGTGAAATAAAATACCAATTAACGATATTAACGATTTAAAAATAACTAATAGTGATATTATATCATAATCTGATTGAGCTGGGAAATATGTTTGTTTGTTTTTGCCGAATATAAAAAAAAGATGAAAATAATAGTTCGAGTAAATTAAAAAAAGGTACGCTTGATATATATATACAAAATAATATTTTTATATATACTAATAATATTTATATTTTCAGAACTCCAAAACATTAATAAAAAAGAGGTTGGCAAAGTTTCTCTTCATTTTTATGATGACGATGATGATGATGATGTAATCCTTTATGATTATGATAATCCGGAAACGTGTATTCCAAGATCATCTAGTGAGGATGAAACTATTGTTGTTGAGGGAGGTATAGATAACTATGTTCAAACTATACCGTTTAATTTAGATGAAGATAATGATAAATACATTAAATCAATTCCTTTAAGTAATAATGACAATAAAGTGTATAGATTAGAGATAACAATAATCAAACTATACCACTAAATATAGAAGAAAGTAGGCAAATTGAATGCAATTCCAAGAAAATATTGTATTTGTTGTGTTAAATTCAAATCTGATAATGTTCTGAATTGTTATATTTGGCTAATACATTTTCTTAAGTCTTAACATTAACCTCTAAATAAAAGCGATGCTAATTCTGTTAAATACAAATTTTATGTTATTGTTGTGAATTGTAATATTTGGTTTATACATTACCATAAGTTGTAACCTTTCAATAAAAAGCGATGTTTGTTCTGTTTTATTTACAATTATGGGTTACATTTATTCTTTTTCATAATTTAGTAAATTTAATTCTAATTCTGTATAAAATATTTCAAATGTACAATCATCTATATTTTTCTTAAATTTTTCTATTTCAATGTCTTGATAATTATTTCTATTAGGACAATTCTCTATTTCTTTTATTCTTTGTTCATAAACATAAATATTTGAATCTATTTCATTAACTTTATTTTGTAATCATTTTTCTTCTATTTTATAATGTCCATATTGTAGTGTGTTAATTTTATTGTTTTGTATAAGAACATTTGTGTCTTTATGACTGAGAACTACTTTTTTACATTTAACTGTTGATAAAAGATGATTTATAGATCTAATCATTGACATAGAGCCTACCACTTCCTCTACCGAAAACAAACATTTTTTAAAACTATTTAAAGTTAATTGATCTTTTGCACTTCTTTTAACTCCCTTTGATGTTTTTTTAGAGTTGTCATTACTATTAGGTGCTTTAAAGGCATACATTTTTGATCTCAAACCAAAAAATTCAGTCATAGGTCTTTCATTGAGTTCATCTTTAAAAACCCCAACTTTTTTTATTGGCTTTAGGAAAATTATAGAGATGAAGTAATTCATCAGAATAATCTGATGTATCAAATTTCATCTCAATATCATTCAGAATATCTTTATAAAAATCGTCAGTTTTAATAGTATATATAATAGAATCTGTATCCATATAATTTAATTGAACATTTTCAATGTATTTAGGTTAGGTTAGGTTAGGTAGGAGTGGTTGGAGACTAGATATTAGTCCCCTCACTTAGGCCACAATGGGCCCCTTGTGATACCACATGATCTCTGAAAGATCCGTATCCCTAGCTCATGGGTTTTCTGCTTTCGCGAAGTATTCTGTTCTTCTCAAGAAACATAGTAGTTTTTGAATGCTTACGTCCTGAATGGCCGCAAGGTTCGGAAGTGTGTAGCTACCTAAGGTTTGAAAGCGCTTTAGGTTATGCGCTGGGCAGAAGCATAGGAGGTGTTCGATACTCTCCTCTTCGTCTATCTGTTTGCAGCTGCGGCAGAAGTCGTGGTTACTTAGACCCAGCCTTATCGCATGAGTCCCTATAAGACAGTGGCCCGTGAGGGCATTTAGGAGAGTGGAGATGTCCTCCCTGCTACATTGTGGGAGAGTTTTTGTTCTTTTCGTGTTGTAGTTTGGCCATGTGAGTCTAAAATTGTGGCATGTTGAGATTGAGTTCCAACGGTTGTTGGAAAGTGTATACAATCTCTGCCTGAGATGGAGCTTGCAGGTATCCATGGGCATACCTACCGTGTCCTTATCACGAAGGATATCGGCGGCTGTACCCTGTCTTGCTAGCTCGTCTGCTATGCAGTTGCCCTCAATGTTGCGGTGTCCAGGCACCCAGATGAGGTTGATTCTCACATGAGTGGCCATCTCGTTAAGGGATTTGCGGCATTCAGAGATTGTTTTTGAGCTCGTTGTGTAGGAGTCGAGGGCCCTGAGGGCTGCTTGACTATCCGAGAAGATGAAGATATCTATGTCTTGATGTACAGACGTGTTCAGATGGGTATTGGCTTCCTGACTTTTATGTCTAGTTCGGGGGAAAAGACTCTTCCACCTGTTTGGGAGTTAAGCTTGGAGCCGTCCGTGTATATGTTGACGGCGTTCACGAATTGATGTGGGAGGTTGTCCCAGTCTGTACGGGTGGGTATAAAGATCTTGTATCTTCTTTCGAAGTTGACTATGGGTGGGACGTAGTCTGTAATACGTGGTAGGGGTGAATGTTTTGATAGGATATTGGAGTGACCCGTGGAGCCTGTCGTCCATGCCGCTGCTTCACGGAGCCTCAGCTCTGTTGCAGATGCCCAGCTTTTGGCAAGTAGGTCCAGGGGTTGGAGATCGAGAATTGTGTTTAGTGCTAGCTATCCACTGGGCAATAAATTATTTTCGACCATATATTTATGGATGACATTTCACAGTCAAGACAGACCATAGGCCATTAACTTACTTATTTTCAATGACAAACCCGAGCTCAAAAGTAACGCGAATAAAATTAGACTTAGAAGAATATGATTTTACTGTGGAATATCTTAAGGGAAAAGACAATCATATAGCTGACGCGCTTTCAAGAATAACTATAACGGATTTAAAAAATACTCAAACGAATAATAAAATTCTGACAGTCACTACCAGAAACCAAAGTAAACAAATTCCTGCGCAGAAAAAGAAAAAGAAAAAATAGATTTGCCGAGGCAAACTCGAAATAAAGCTTTTCAGCCCAACGTATACGAAGTGATTGAAAATGATGAGGTACGAAAAGTAGTGACCTTGCCAATAACAGATTCACTATGTTTACTAAAGCATGGAAAAAAGTTATGGCAAGAATTGATGTTTGCTATATGTACACCAATGGAATTCCCGACTTAGGTCAGTTCTTTCAAAGGCTTGAAAAATAAGCCGGTATACTTAATATCAGCAAACTCAAAGAGGCACCGAGCGAAAAGATCTTTGACACTATATCAATAGAATCTTGTAAAATAATGGGCAGTAAAATATTACAATCTCTAAAAGTAGCGCTACTCAAGCCGGTGACCCTATTATCATATAATGATGAAGAAAAATAAGCATTACTGTTTACATTCCATGACGATCCAATACAAGGAGGTCATACAGGCATTGCTAGAACATTAGCAAAGATAAGAAGGCATTATTATTGGCAAAATTATGACCTGATTTATAACAAATTATATAAGAAAATTCCCAAACTCATACAGGCATTGCTAGAACATTAGCAAAGATAAGAAGGCATTATTATTGGAAAAATATGACCTGATTTATAACAAATTATATAAGAAAATGCAAAAAATCCAAAACAACCAAACATACAAAAACACCATTGACTACAAGGTGAGTTCCAAAGTAAACAGGACTTTTTGAATCTAACGCCCTCTAGTGGCGCCATTGACATATAGGTCAACTGGTGCGTTAGAATCTGCTATCGTTTATCGACTTCCATTAAAAATTTCATGACATTTCATCTATTGGAAGTGAGGTTATTGCGTTTTAAGTGTTTGTTGCACGATAATGCGCCGTCTCATCGATCGACGCTTGTGTCCGACTATTTGACCAAAAATCACATTTTAACCATCAACCACTCCCCGTATTCACCTGATATGGCACCGTGCGACTTCTACCTTTTCGGAAAAATGCATTTGCCGATAAAAGGAAAGCTTTATGCAGACATAGAGGCCATTCAAAAGACTTGCACCGGCATACTGGCGGCCATACCGGGCAACGAGCTAAAACACTCGTTCGACATGCTTTTGGACCGTGCAAAACGCTGTATTAAAGCAGAAGGAGACTATTTTGAATAAAATAAATTGATTTTGCCGAAAAAACTATTTGTTCTGTCTTTTTTTAAAAGTCCTGTTTACTTTGGAACTCACCTTGTATAACTGAAACGCCACAAATGGCTTTTGACAGGGTAATTGTGGATACGATCCGTCCACTACCTAAATCCGAACAAGGAAATGAATATGCAGTAACCCTAATCTGCGATTTATCTAAATACCTTGTGGCAATACCACTTAAAAACAAAAGTGCAAAAACAGTAGCAAAAGCTATATTTGAAGATTTTATTCTGAAGTACGGTCCAATGAAGACGTTCATAACGGACATGGGAACAGAATATGAAAATTCGATAATTGAAGATTTATGTAAACATTTAAGTATCAAAAACATAACTTCTACCGCACACCATCACCAAACTGTAGGAACCGTGGAGCAAAGCCACATCTCAGTTGATAAAACGGATTGGGATGTATGGCTCCAATACTTCGTATATTGTTTCAACACAACACCCTCTATGGCACATGACTATTGTCCATATGAGTTAGTTTTTGGTAAAACTTCAAATTTACCTAAACATTTTAATAGTATAGATAAAATAAAACCGCTATATAATGTAGATGACTACGCTAAAGAATCTAAGTTTAGACTAGATCAAGCATTTAAGAGAGCTAGATTAATGTTAGAATCTCATAAAAAGAAACAAAAAATTAGATTTGACAAAAATACTTTAGATTTTGATTTAAAAATAGGAGATCAGGTTTTATTGAAAAATCAAACAGGGCATAAGCTAGACTTTAAATATACTGGACCCTATAAGGTCGAAAGTATAGAAGAAAAAGATAACATAGTAATTTCAAATAACATAAATAAGAAACAAACAGTACATAAGGATAGGATAAAAATTTTTATTTCATAATCACTTTAATTCTCTTACAAAAACATCACCTATGGCCATACATAAATTAAGAACCATAATTATAATGGAAATATAATAAGAAAAAAATAATTAATATATAATACTTTCTGATTCGAAAAAAAAAATATATACCACATTCTAAAAAAAAAAAATATTATTATAAAACAAGATGTTCACTTATATTTTACATACATATAGTAAGAAAATAACTTCATAGAATTACTTTAAAAAAAAATCAGGATATCATACTTTCTCATTAAAACAAAATTTTGTTTTGAATAACATAATGTTTTCCATTTTTTTATATTTCCTTTACAATATAAAATAATTTCTATAATTTTTAAATTTTCAAATATATTAGTTCTAGAAGATAATTTCATAGCCAGAAATAATTTCATTTTATTACGTTTTAAAATTGAAAAAAAAAAACATATTCTTTAGAAAATAACTTCATTAAATTACGTTTTTTTTCAAAAGGAGGGAGATGTAGTATGCATGTATCATTGTATCGAGTACCCACTGTACCGACACCAACATTATGGGAAGTGCTAACGCCCACAAACCGCCCACAAACTTCAAAAAATCGTAAGTATGAACGTGGATATCTCGGAAACTATCAAAGATAGAGAATCGGGATCTCAGATTTAGATTTCGTAGCCTAGTACGCAACGCAATTTTGTCACGCGAATATGCCACGCCTACTATAACGCCAACAAACCGCCCAAGCCTGTGGCGCCCACAATTTTCATGCTAGATAAAAAATTTTAACTGAAATGTATTGGTCTCGTCAATACCTATCGACTGATCCAAAAAAATTTGCCACGCCTACCCTAACGCCCACAACTCTTAAATCTGTCTTCCGGCGGTAGGTGGCGCATTTAAATCTAGCTTTGCTGTTTGCATATCTCCATTTCCCTTTGGTCCCTTTAGCTGAGTAACGGGTATCTGATAGTCGGGTACTCGACTATAGCGTCCTTCCATGTTTTCATTTAGCAACATCAAATTTTCCTATTCCATGTGATGGAATTATAGGCATAGATTTTATGAAAAAATACAATTGTCAAATAGATTTAAAACCAGAAAACGATTGGCTCATACTGAGACCAGATAACCCCTATAATCCGATTCATATTCCAATAAGCCATACACTAGAAAATAATTTGACAATTCTACCAGCAAGATCCGAAGTAGTCCGAAAAATTGCTATAAATTCAGCAACCAGGAATATATTAATACCAAACCAAGAAATCCAAAATGGTGTATTCACTGGAAATTCCATTGCAGATTCTAAAAACACTTTTGTCCGAATTTTGAATACAACTAATAAAACTGCAATCATTCAATTAAATACACTAAAAGTTGAACCATTGGATGATTACGACGTAATTAAATCTAATAAAAATGTAAACAAAGAAGAAATTTTAGAAAAATTGAACACTTTAGTTCAAGGAAATCCTTAACAAATTATGCACGAAATACACAGATATATCCGGAAAAGAATCCGAATCGATATCAACTAATAATTTTTACAAACAAAAAATAAGAATGAAAGATGATGAATAAAGAATTATAGAATTCCCCACAGTCAAAAAGACGAAGTAGAAAAACAAGTAGACAAATTAATTAAAGACAAAATAGTAGATCCTTCAGTTTCTGAATACAACAGTCCATTATTAATCGTCCCGAAAAAATCATTACCAAATTGCGATACTAAAAGATTGCTTAATAATTAATTACCGCCAAATTAACAAAAAAATTTTATCAGATAAATTTTTATCAAGAATAGACGATATTCTTGACCAATTAGGTAGAGCTAAATACTTTTCATGTTTAGATCTGATGTCAGGATTTCATCAAATAGAACTCGAAGAAATGTCTAGAAATATAACATCCTTTTCCACGAGCAATGGCTCCTATCGCTTCACGCGATTACCTTATGGTTTAAAAATAGCTCAAAATTCTTTCCGAAGAATGATGACAATTGCAATTTCAGGTATCGAACCTTCACAGGCATTCTTGTATATGGATGACCTAATTGTCATCGGTTGTTCAGAAAAACATATGATTAAAAATCTTACTAACGTTTTTGATTTATGTAGGGAGCACAACCTTAAATTGCACACAGAAAAGTGCACTTTTTTCAGACACGAAGTGACCTTCCTTGGACACAAGTATACTGACAAAGGTATTTTGCCAGACAGTAAAAAATACGATGTAATAGAAAAATACCCAGTCCCAACGGACTCAGACAGCGCTAGAAGATTCGTTGCATTTTGCAATTACTACAGACGTTTTATTAAAAAATGTTCCGATTAATCACGACACATAACTAGATTATGTAAAAAGAATGTTAAATTCGAATAAACAGATGAATGTCAAAACGCATTCGAATACCTTAAAATTCAATTGATGAAACCTACTCTACTGCAGTATCCAGATTTAATTAAAGAATTTTGTATAACAAAAGATGCAAGCAAACAAGCGTGTGGAGCTGTTCTTACTCAAGATTACAATAACACACAGCTACCAGTAGCCTATGCATCAAGATCATAAAGGAGAAAGCAACAAAAATACAACTGAACAAGAATTAGCAGCTATCCACTGGGCGATAAATTATTTTCGACCATATATTTATGGATGACATTTCACAGTCAAGACAGACCATAGGTCATTAACTTACTTATTTTCAATGACAAACCCGAGCTCAAAAGTAACGCGAATGAAATTAGACTTAGAAGAATATGATTTTACTGTGGAATATCTTAAGGGAAAAGACAATCATATAGCCGACGCGCTTTCAAGAATAACTATAACGGATTTAAAAAATACTCAAACGAATAATAAAATTCTGACAGTCACTACCAGAAACCAAAGTAAACAAATTCCTGCGCAGAAAAAGAAAAAGAAAAAGAAAAAATAGATTTGCCGAGGCAAACTCTAAATAAAGCTTCTCAGCCCAACGTATACGAAGTCATTGAAAATGACGAGGTACGAAAAGTAGTGACCTTGCCAATAACAGATTCACTATGTTTACTAAAGCATGGAAAAAAGATATGGCAAGAATTAATGTTTGCTATATGTACACCAATGGAATTCCCGACTTAGGTCAGTTCTTTCAAAGGCTTGAAAAATAAGCCGGTATACTTAATATCAGCAAACTCAAAGAGGCACCGAGCGAAAAGATCTTTGACACTATATCAATAGAATCTTGTAAAATAATGGGCAGTAAAATATTACAATCTCTAAAAGTAGCGCTACTCAAGCCGGTGACCCTATTATCATATAATGATGAAGAAAAATAAGCATTACTGTTTACATTCCATGACGATCCAATACAAGGAGGTCATACAGGCATTGCTAGAACATTAGCAAAGATAAGAAGGCATTATTATTGGCAAAATTATGACCTGATTTATAACAAATTATATAAGAAAATTCCCAAAATCATACAGGCATTGCTAGAACATTAGCAAAGATAAGAAGGCATTATTATTGGAAAAATATGACCTGATTTATAACAAATTATATAAGAAAATGCAAAAAATCCAAAACAACCAAACATACAAAAACACCATTGACTACAAGGTGAGTTCCAAAGTAAACAGGACTTTTTGAATCTAACGCCCTCTAGTGGCGCCATCTATATGTCAACTGGTGCGTTAGAATCTGCTATCGTTTATCGACTTCCATTAAAAATTTCATGACATTTCATCTATTGGAAGTGAGGTTATTGCGTTTTAAGTGTCAGTATGTTTTTGTCATCGGTGCGAAAATGAGCTTCGAACAAAGAGCCAACATTAAATTTTGTTTTAAAATTGGTAAAACTTTTACCGAAACGTTTCAATTGATGAAACAAGTTTATGGCGATGATTGCCTATCCCGTAGCAGAGTGCACGAGTGGTTTCAACGTTTTCAAAGTGGTCGTGAGGACATAAATGACGGACGAGCCGAAACCCAAAAAATCGCGCCTGGAGAAGTCAAAAGTGAAGGCAGTAGTAGGGAAAGACGGGTTCTGGGACAATTAGCATATTAATGGCCCCCGGCCCCCCCTCCCCCCCCCTCATTAACGTATGCGGGTTCTGGGACAATTAGCATAATCCAATAAATTAACTGATTTTAATGGGCTTTGAAGTCATAAAAATGTCGCGATCATGTCTATAAAGAGTATACTTAATTGCCCCCATCGCCCCCACATCCCCATGTGACAATATTGATCATGTATTCTTTTCCTCATTATTAGCAATTAATATTCAGCAGGTGTTGCTGTGCACGTGAGAAAGGTCGCAAACCCAAAACATCTAAAGATGCTTGCCTTAGAGGAACATGTCCGATCATGTTGGGGAATAACGTTTCCTATGACTGTAAAATTAATTTAGAAATCAAAAGAACCCCAATAAAATGAATCCCACAAGTTAATAATTCTCAGATGTCGAATATTTTCAAACAGATATTTTTGTTTCCGCCCCAGAAGGTTTAACTGGTAAATTCTCTAAGATTCTCTCCTTTCCACAAACGGGTCATAAACATATCAAAAAAGGGATTCAAGCAAGAGCTACCCGAACATGCGCACCTGTCTATTACCTGACCGGAATAAAAGGGACACATGCACAAGTCTGAAGGCGCACGCCCATTGACAAGATCATGGGCCTCACGCCAACGACCTCACGGCTGACTGCTAGCTCTAATACGTTCCCATAATAGGGGTTGAAATCACGACCGCGCAACAACTCGCAAGTAGCCGACATATCTCAGTCAAGGAAATATTTTCCATTCTCCATACCTGTAAATTTAACTCGAAATAAAAAGTCAGAAGTGTATTTTGTAGCATAATAATACATTTATTCATTATATTGGTATTGCGAACATGTTTGATTATATATTGAAATTAATTTGATTCTTGCCTTGATTCCGACGATTTGCATAGAAGAAGCAGGCGCACGTTTCCGACGTCATTTCTGGATTACAAAATGTAAAGTGTTCACCATAATTCGTAGTAGTGAGATCATGTCCACCTCGATTCATGAACATAGTTTTTGTGTTTAGAAGGTATTGAAAATGCTGACCAATTATCTCTCCTTTAAATTGTTTAATAAATTGGTCAACTTCCTCATGAAACTTCATTTGGTTAATTTTATTTTCTTATAGGTCTTTACACATCTAGTCTCAACTTTAAAATGATGTATAAAAATTATTTTATTGTTTTGGAGCTACTTTTAAAAAATGTCAAAATAATGTATGCATTGTTAAGAGCACAAACCCCGCCCTTAAGGTGTCTTTCACAATAGGGAAACCGGTTTCCTTTAAACCTGTTTAATGACGGACAGCCCATTTCCTCGATATCAATGAGCTGACGACTCCCAAAAAACTTCTCTAGAAATCGTTTCTTTTCCACACCTTTACAAATAATTTGTTTTCCGCTTGTAATTGTCCTTAGATACTTTCGAGTTTGTGGAAATCTATTTTCTCCATCATTCCAAAAAATTTTGTGATGTGTATTGGTTAACCAAATTGCAGTCTTTCGAGATTTGGTATTTAGCATAGTAAAATCATATGGTGGTTCTATTAAAAAACTATTATTCAAGTTTGGATCTTTTTCGAATACAATTCCAATTTCCTTTAGAATAAAATTATTATTATTATCAAAGAAACCTTGAACATCAATCGATACAATATCTTTCAACATTTTTCTAATGTTAAACAACTCGTTGTACTAGTCCGCTTAGTGGGTTATATTCAACTAAACGGTCATGTATAAGGAGACAGTAAGCTTGGGTATTTTCATGACTTGGTGTCCTTAATTCTATTAAAATTCTCACATCAATAGGACCAATTTTTACTGATTCGTTTTGATATGAAAGCTTAACCACAATAATAAGGGTCTTCAATTTAAATTCATTTGGGGTCAAAAATGGTTGTGATTAACGATTATAGTAACTAGATTGAAATCTTGTATACATTTCATATAGGTGAGCATACTAATTCTTACTAAAATCAACATTCAGATTAAATTTTATGACTTGGTGTCTTTAGTTCTATTGAAATTCTCACATCAATAGGACCAATTTTTACTGATTCGTTTTGATATGAAAGATCAACCACAATAATAGGGGTCTTCAATTTAAATTCATTTGGGGTCAAAAATGGTTTTGATTCACGATTATAGTAACTAGATTGAAATCTTTTATACATTTCATATAGGTGAGCATACTAATTCTTACTAAAATCGACATTCAGATTATTATGGAAATGACTCAGAATTCATGTGAACTTTCAAGTTTGATAAGTTATTTGTGATAAGTTCTCCATTTAGTGTAAATCCAATTATGGCAAATCTTGGTTTTTCAAGGTTAACCGACAATTTCACATTTCAGCTCTATTGATTCCCATACCCCAATTTGGGGTTAACATATAAATCCCAACTCTGGAATGCGATTGGTAGGTTTACACAACTTTTAATAATATCGTACATCTTAATTTTTGTAAAATAGCTCAGAGTTACATGTGGAACTTTCCAGGTTTTTTTCGTAATTTTCAGTTTAAAAGTTTTTTCATTTCTGGTTTGTTCAAGATTCACCACGATTCTTAGTTAGCATCAACACTAGTTCGTGTTTACAATTTAACAAAACTTTTTATAAACCTCAGCCAATCCCAACAAAATTTGATTGGTACAGAAAAGATGAAGTGGGGTCCTGTAGAAATTTCATCTCCACTGCTCCATCCAGAATTTAATAGGTATTGACTTTGAAGATTATCCAGAGATATATAATTTTTTAGGGTAGTACTCATATTGACTTGGACTTGACACGTTGAACACTTTGTATTTAGTTGTTACCTAGCAGTATTTTTATGGTTACTTTCTGTTTAGTCTTGTTTTTGGATGGTTACTTTTTGTATAGTACCTGTACAGTACTTGGTTTTGGATGGTTACTATCTGTATAGTATCTGTAAAGTACTTGGTTTTAGATGGTTACTAAATGTTAACAAGTATTATGAGATGCTATAGTCTCTTATTAAGAATTATTAAAGAACACAAGTTAAAGTTTCTAAGATGTGTTAGCCAAACACACTTTCAGTGAACTATCATTACCTGACCGTCATCAAAGTCACATGCCCAAGACCCGAGGAAATTGAATAAAATACTTCCCCTTCATTTGTACCTGTAGTTTTAATTACAGTCAGAAGCAAAATTTGTAGGATAATTCAATATTTTTTTTATATATTTAATTATTGTAAATATATTTCATTAAATTCATAATTAATTATATTTTATGTATATTTGTATATAATTAATTTTCTTACTCAATCCCTCTGTAAGAAACATGTCGGTTATTCCAAACGCAGATTTTCGCTTTGTTCCCATAGATAGATGTAAAATAGGTCTCACAATGTAATCTTTCTCAGATGTTGGATTATTTTTAAAGCATTCATTTGTTCTAACCCATAATAATATTATATCATATTTCGAAAGCATCATTAGCTAGCATAGGAGCGTCTTTCAATTTAATTTCTGATTCAAGTTTATGATAGAGGTGTTGGGACCTGGTAATATCGGTTTTTGTTGTAAGATTCTGAATAAGTTTAATAAACTCTTTTATTACAATACTCATATGGTTTTCGTGATTCATGATGGCGGTTGAGCTGCTTGGACTTTGATTACTAGCTATTATTAGATGGTTACTATCTGCTTGGTAGATGTCTATTAGTTGCTTACTAGTTTTTATTAGCTGGTTACTATGTGTTTAGTAGATGTATACAAGTTGTTTAGTAGATGTATACAACTTGTTTACTAGATGTATACAAGTTGTTTACTAGATGTATACAAGTTGTTTTCTAGCTGTATACAAGTTGTTTTCTAGCTGTTTAGTATCTGGTTTTATATGTTTAGTAGATGTATACAAGTTGTTTAGTAGATGTATACAAGTTGTTTAGTATTGGGTTTCTATATGTTTAGTATCTGTTTGCTTGATGTTTACTAATTATAACGTTAGTTATAACGTCTACGAGCTTTTATAGTCTTTTGTTAAGAATGATCAAAAATTCTTGATCACTAGACGACTTTCGATGTGAAGTAAAAACTTACACTCTGATTTTCAATGTGTTTGCTATGTACATGAGAAAGAACGCAAAGCCAAAATATCTCAAGACTGATATATAAATCTTAGAGGAACATATCCGATTATGTTGGGGGAAGATGTATCCTGTGATTGTAAAACTAATTAAGAAATAAATTGTTCACAAGCTGTCTAAAAACTGTTTAGAAGCTCTTTTGATAAACAATTTTGATTCATAATGACAGATATTAAGAATATATAATAATATCATCCACTTTAACTAGTATATTGTTAAAATAAAACATTTCCATTTTTCATGTTCTTTCATCTTATGTAGGTATAATAAATGTAATCTTAACTAGCTAGCCTTACATCCCATAACTATAGTTATAAGCTACAATAAAATGTCTAGAAAGAACAAAATATATGAATGTCAAAAACGATTTAAAACTAACTATAATTGGGAAAGTAATTGAAATCACTCCGGCGTAATACAGTAAAAAAGAAAAAACACTGTGATTATCCCATTTTCTATCACCATAACAAATGTGTATACCCACACCTAAATGACCAATTGTATCCTTTGTCCAAAAAATGTCTGTGACTTTCACTTATAAATTTGTCACCGATAATTTAAATCCCATTAAGCAAACCACCCATTGCTAACCATACCATAACCCCAGAGTCAAGTTGGTTACCTACAATAAACATAGGTGATGGTGTAAAGGATTGCTAAAATGCCTCGACGGAGGCGCAAAGGTCATAAAAAAATGGTCATAAAAAATTTAATTAGGAAAGTATTTTTTATTTGCGAGCCATTTATAACTGTTGCCAACGACACAAACAGTTGTTACAAAGGATTGGCTTAAATGCCTCGACGCAGGCGCAAAGGTCAAGGTATTGGAAAAAATTCATGGAATATTATCCCTTCATAAAAGAGGTCATAAAACATATAATTAGGAAAGCATTTTTTATTTGCGAACAAATTATAACTGGTACCAACAACACAAATAGTTGTTACAAAGGATTGCTAAAATGCCTTGATGCAGGCGCAAAGGTCAAGGTAATGAAAAAATTCCTGGAATATTATCCCTTGACCAAAAACGAAAATTACTTCTATTTGGATAATAAAAAAAAATATATTTATTCAATACTTTGATTTTTCCATCAAGCTGCTTGATAAATCTAGTTGTTTGATATTCTCTAACTAATTGAGTAATAAGTTTTCATGTGTCTATTTAATTTACCAAAAGCAGTATTAGTCTTCTCTCATAAAATTGAACTTTTGGATCTCTCTAATTCCCCACCGGTGAAATATATGTTCCTCACATTTAAAAATTATGGTTTGCCAACCCCGACCAACCTCCGCAACATAGATGGGTACTTGTAATTCATATTTAAGATATTTCCATCCTTCTCTAACTAACATCCGTTTATCCATCATGTAAACAGGTTTAGAATTGTATTGCATGCTTCAACCCCTAGCCACACCCACCACTGTTACAGATTTGACTTTTCCAATGGCTGCCCCAGCTACCTAAGCTGTACATTTCTTTTGATTTTCTCTTTTTCTTTCTAAGCAATGTACACAATTTTTAAACTGGTTCTGACCTCCCTTTCTCTTTTTCTTTCTAAGCAATGTACACAATTTTTAAACTGGTTCTGACCTCCCTCTTTAATGGCATCCTCTACTTTATTTTCGTTATATTTCTGATCTTTTCGTAACAGTAGGTTGTTAAACTTTTATCATTTTATGGGATTATTGAGCACCCGAAATCCCAGATATTAACTCATAACATGTAATTAGCAGAATATAGTCAAAGATATCAGACTCTAAAAAGACAAGATTTACCTACAATTCAATTTACCATCTACAATCCCTGAAAAGGATTTTAGTATTTGCAGTTTAATTTTCTAATTTATTGATTTCACAGATTCCCGCTGGTAAATACCAATTTTTAACAAATGGCTTCCAACTTCATACCATTCAGACACTGGTTTACAACCTCATAGAACTGACTCTCAAGGTATCTGTAACGCACAATATATTTCCGTCTCTTTTCTTCTAATCAATATTAAAAAATTTCAAAAACTGTTTTTTGGAGTTCATTTTATTCTTAGAATTGAATTTTTAAAATTCATTAAGCCAACAGAGATAATAATGTTTTTGTGATAATATCCCATGAATAATACATAATTCTTATTTGTATATTTTCAAAATTATTTATTTCAGAAAATTATTCATTAATCGCATTCAAATAATATTCATAATATATCTTACAATTTTTATTAATATTAAATGATACTGCATCATATCTATTTTTAAGATTAAAAATTATGAATAAAAATTCTGTACCATTCCTCTTACTTAATGATGACCATTATAAAATTATAATTATCAACAACTAATATATTAAATACAATTAAATGTACGCATACTCATATAACAACAGTTCTCAATATCGATATGTATTGGGATACAATCTTACTTTGCCTTTGATTTCCGGTTTCTTATGTATTCTTCTTCTCACTTTGACACAATGTGGAATGGTTTTACTTAAGCCAATCGCATGGGATGGTGGTTTGATTCTTGGGGAGGGGGTTTGATCCTTGGATATAAAGTACCTGCTCGATTCTACGTTCTGTCTTTTCCTGGTTGATGAGATTACAAAACTTAAAACAGTACAAAATTTAAATCGAAAGACAAAAGATGACTGAAATCAATAACCAAATCAACCAGTGTGACTTTAAAATAAATGAAGATTTGATGATTGAAATAAGAATCTTTAAGGAAATTTTAAAGGTTTCCAAGGAGTTACGACGAGAATTCGGTAGTATCTATTACGATAATATAGAAGAGTTGGACATCCTGAAATGGCGCTTGGTGGATTTGCAGAGCGAAAACAATATCGATTCCCATCTATTTGATATTGAGAACGTGGAAAATCGAATCACCGAGATGATGATGGAGACAACCAAGTTACAACACCAAATTGATCTTCACGATGCGGAAATCGAAAATAATCCGCTGTCACGACTGCTACTGCAAGTTAAGGAGATGATTTTTCGTATAAGGGATTCAGTATCAGACTTAGAATGCCTTAAATTTAATGGTGAGGCAGACCAATGTGAGTTGGTCAGCGCTATGTCTCGCGAGGACGACCCTATCTTAATATTTAATCTTAAAAATAGATATGATGCAATATCATTTAATATTAATAATTGGCAAACTCTATTGATAAATCTGAAAAATTGTAAGATATATTATGAATATTATTTGAATGCGATTAATGAATAATTTTCTGAAATAAATAATTTTGAAAATATACAAATAAGAATTATGTATTATTCATGGGATATTATCACAAAAACATTATTATCTCTGTTGGCTTAATGATTTTTAATAATTCAATTCTAAGAATAAAATGAACTCCAAAAAAACAGTTTTTGAAATTTTTTAATATTGATTAGAAGAAAAGAGACGGAAATATATTGTGCGTTACAGATACCTTGAGAGTCAGTTCTATGAGGTTGTAAACCAGTGTCTGAATGGTATGAAGTTGGAAGCCATTTGTTAAAAATTGGTATTTACCAGCGGGAATCTGTGAAATCAATAAATTAGAAAATTAAACTGCAAATACTAAAATCCTTTTCAGGGATTGTAGATGGTAAATTGAATTGTAGGTAAATCTTGTCTTTTTAGAGTCTGATATCTTTGACTATATTCTGCTAATTACATGTTATGAGTTAATATCTGGGATTTCGGGTGCTCAATAATCCCATAAAATGATAAAAGTTTAACAACCTACTGTTACGAAAAGATCAGAAATATAACGAAAATAAAGTAGAGGATGCCATTAAAGAGGGAGGTCAGAACCAGTTTAAAAATTGTGTACATTGCTTAGAAAGAAAAAGAGAAAGGGAGGTCAGAACCAGTTTAAAAATTGTGTACATTGCTTAGAAAGAAAAAGAGAAAATCAAAAGAAATGTACAGCTTAGGTAGCTGGGGCAGCCATTGGAAAAGTCAAATCTGTAACAGTGGTGGGTGTGGCTAGGGGTTGAAGCATGCAATACAATTCTAAACCTGTTTACATGATGGATAAACGGATGTTAGTTAGAGAAGGATGGAAATATCTTAAATATGAATTACAAGTACCCATCTATGTTACGGAGGTTGGTCGGGGTTGGCAAACCATAATTTTTAAATATGAGGAACATATATTTCACCGGTGGGGAATTAGAGAGATCCAAAAGTTCAATTTTATGAGAGAAGACTAATACTGCTTTTGGTAAATTAAATAGACACATGAAAACTTATTACTCAATTAGTTAGAGAATATCAAACAACTAGATTTATCAAGCAGCTTGATGGAAAAATCAAAGTATTGAATAAATATATATTTTTTTGTTATCCAAATAGAAGTAATTTTCGTTTTTGGTCAAGGGATAATATTCCAGGAATTTTTTCATTACCTTGACCTTTGCGCCTGCATCAAGGCATTTTAGCAATCCTTTGTAACAACTATTTGTGTTGTTGGTACCAGTTATAATTTGTTCGCAAATAAAAAATGCTTTCCTAATTATATGTTTTATGACCTCTTTTATGAAGGGATAATATTCCATGAATTTTTTCCAATACCTTGACCTTTGCGCCTGCGTCGAGGCATTTAAGCAAATCCTTTGTAACAACTGTTTGTGTCGTTGGCAACAGTTATAAATGGCTCGCAAATAAAAAATACTTTCCTAATTAAATTTTTTATGACCATTTTTTTATGACCTTTGCGCCTCCGTCGAGGCATTTTAGCAATCCTTTACACCATCACCTATGTTTATTGTAGGTAACCAACTTGACTCTGGGGTTATGGTATGGTTAGCAATGGGTGGTTTGCTTAATGGGATTTAAATTATCGGTGACAAATTTATAAGTGAAAGTCACAGACATTTTTGGACAAAGGATACAATTGGTCATTTAGGTGTGGGTATACACATTTGTTATGGTGATAGAAAATGGGATAATCACAGTGTTTTTTCTTTTTTACTGTATTACGCCGGAGTGATTTCAATTACTTTCCCAATTATAGTTAGTTTTAAATCGTTTTTGACATTCATATATTTTGTTCTTTCTAGACATTTTATTGTAGCTTATAACTATAGTTATGGGATGTAAGGCTAGCTAGTTAAGATTACATTTATTATACCTACATAAGATGAAAGAACATGAAAAATGGAAATGTTTTATTTTAACAATATACTAGTTAAAGTGGATGATATTATTATATATTCTTAATATCTGTCATTATGAATCAAAATTGTTTATCAAAAGAGCTTCTAAACAGTTTTTAGACAGCTTGTGAACAATTTATTTCTTAATTAGTTTTACAATCACAGGATACATCTTCCCCCAACATAATCGGATATGTTCCTCTAAGATTTATATATCAGTCTTGAGATATTTTGGCTTTGCGTTCTTTCTCATGTACATAGCAAACACATTGAAAATCAGAGTGTAAGTTTTTACTTCACATCGAAAGTCGTCTAGTGATCAAGAATTTTTGATCATTCTTAACAAAAGACTATAAAAGCTCGTAGACGTTAATAACAACTAGTAACCAGCTAATAATAATTAGTAAACATCAAGCAAACAGATACTAAACATATAGAAACCCGATACTAAACAACTTGTATACATCTACTAAACAACTTGTATACATCTACTAAACTTATAAAACCAGATACTAAACAGCTAGAAAACAACTTGTATACATCTAGTAAACAACTTGTATACATCTAGTAAACAAGTTGTATACATCTACTAAACAACTTGTATACATCTACTAAACATATAGTAACCAGCTAATAAAAACTAGTAAGCAACTAATAGACATCTACCAAGCAGATAGTAACCATCTAATAATAGCTAGTAATCAAAGTCCAAGCAGCTCAACCGCCATCATGAATCACGAAAACCAGATGAGTATTGTAATAAAAGAGTTTATTAAACTTATTCAGAATCTTACAACAAAAACCGATATTACCAGGTCCCAACACCTCTATCATAAACTTGAATCAGAAATTAAATTGAAAGACGCTCCTATGCTAGCTAATGATGCTTTCGAAATATGATATAATATTATTATGGGTTAGAACAAATGAATGCTTTAAAAATAATCCAACATCTGAGAAAGATTACATTGTGAGACCTATTTTACATCTATCTATGGGAACCAAGCGAAAATCTGCGTTTGGAATAACCGACATGTTTCTTACAGAGGGATTGAGTAAGAAAATTAATTATATACAAATATACATAAAATATAATTAATTATGAATTTAATGAAATATGTTTACAATAATTAAATATATAAATAAAATATTGAATTATCCTACAAATTTTGCTTCTGACTGTAATTAAAACTACAGGTACAAATGAAGGGGAAGTATTTTATTCAATTTCCTTGGGTCTTGGGCATGTGACTTTGATGACGGTCAGGTAATGATAGTTCACTGAAAGTGTGTTTGGCTAACACATCTTAGAAACTTTAACTTGTGTTCTTTGATAATTCTTAATAAGAGACTATAGCATCTCATAATACTTGTTAACATTTAGTAACCATCTAAAACCAAGTACTTTACAGATACTATACAGATAGTAACCATCCAAAACCAAGTACTGTACAGGTACTATACAAAAAGTAACCATCCAAAAACAAGACTAAACAGAAAGTAACCATAAAAATACTGCTAGGTAACAACTAAATACAACGTGTTCAACGTGTCAAGTCCAAGTCAATATGAGTACTACCCTAAAAAATTATATATCTCTGGATAATCTTCAAAGTCAATACCTATTAAATTCTGGATGGAGCAGTGGAGATGAAATTTCTACAGGACCCCACTTCATCTTTTCTGTACCAATCAAATTTTGTTGGGATTGGCTGAGGTTTATAAAAAGTTTTGTTAAATTGTAAACACGAACTAGTGTTGATGCTAACTAAGAATCGTGGTGAATCTTGAACAAACCAGAAATGAAAAAACTTTTAAACTGAAAATTACGAAAAAAACCTGGAAAGTTCCACATGTAACTCTGAGCTATTTTACAAAAATTAAGATGTACGATATTATTAAAAGTTGTGTAAACCTACCAATCGCATTCCAGAGTTGGGATTTATATGTTAACCCCAAATTGGGGTATGGGAATCAATAGAGCTGAAATGTGAAATTGTCGGTTAACCTTGAAAAACCAAGATTTGCCATAATTGGATTTACACTAAATGGAGAACTTATCACAAATAACTTATCAAACTTGAAAGTTCACATGAATTCTGAGTCATTTCCATAATAATCTGAATGTCGATTTTAGTAAGAATTAGTATGCTCACCTATATGAAATGTATAAAAGATTTCAATCTAGTTACTATAATCGTGAATCAAAACCATTTTTGACCCCAAATGAATTTAAATTGAAGACCCCTATTATTGTGGTTGATCTTTCATATCAAAACGAATCAGTAAAAATTGGTCCTATTGATGTGAGAATTTCAATAGAACTAAAGACACCAAGTCATAAAATTTAATCTGAATGTGGATTTTAGTAAGAATTAGTATGCTCACCTATATGAAATGTATACAAGATTTCAATCTAGTTACTATAATCGTTAATCACAACCATTTTTGACCCCAAATGAATTTAAATTGAAGACCCTTATTATTGTGGTTAAGCTTTCATATCAAAACGAATCAGTAAAAATTGGTCCTATTGATGTGAGAATTTTAATAGAATTAAGGACACCAAGTCATGAAAATACCCAAGCTTACTGTCTCCTTATACATGACCGTTTAGTTGAATATAACCCACTAAGCGGACTAGTACAACGAGTTGTTTAACATTAGAAAAATGTTGAAAGATATTGTATCGATTGATGTTCAAGGTTTCTTTGATAATAATAATAATTTTATTCTAAAGGAAATTGGAATTGTATTCGAAAAAGATCCAAACTTGAATAATAGTTTTTTAATAGAACCACCATATGATTTTACTATGCTAAATACCAAATCTCGAAAGACTGCAATTTGGTTAACCAATACACATCACAAAATTTTTTGGAATGATGGAGAAAATAGATTTCCACAAACTCGAAAGTATCTAAGGACAATTACAAGCGGAAAACAAATTATTTGTAAAGGTGTGGAAAAGAAACGATTTCTAGAGAAGTTTTTTGGGAGTCGTCAGCTCATTGATATCGAGGAAATGGGCTGTCCGTCATTAAACAGGTTTAAAGGAAACCGGTTTCCCTATTGTGAAAGACACCTTAAGGGCGGGGTTTGTGCTCTTAACAATGCATACATTATTTTGACATTTTTTAAAAGTAGCTCCAAAACAATAAAATAATTTTTATACATCATTTTAAAGTTGAGACTAGATGTGTAAAGACCTATAAGAAAATAAAATTAACCAAATGAAGTTTCATGAGGAAGTTGACCAATTTATTAAACAATTTAAAGGAGAGATAATTGGTCAGCATTTTCAATACCTTCTAAACACAAAAACTATGTTCATGAATCGAGGTGGACATGATCTCACTACTACGAATTATGGTGAACACTTTACATTTTGTAATCCAGAAATGACGTCGGAAACGTGCGCCTGCTTCTTCTATGCAAATCGTCGGAATCAAAGCAAGAATCAAATTAATTTCAATATATAATCAAACATGTTCGCAATACCAATATAATGAATAAATGTATTATTATGCTACAAAATACACTTCTGACTTTTTATTTCGAGTTAAATTTACAGGTATGGAGAATGGAAAATATTTCCTTGACTGAGATATGTCGGCTACTTGCGAGTTGTTGCGCGGTCGTGATTTCAACCCCTATTATGGGAACGTATTAGAGCTAGCAGTCAGCCGTGAGGTCGTTGGCGTGAGGCCCATGATCTTGTCAATGGGCGTGCGCCTTCAGACTTGTGCATGTGTCCCTTTTATTCCGGTCAGGTAATAGACAGGTGCGCATGTTCGGGTAGCTCTTGCTTGAATCCCTTTTTTGATATGTTTATGACCCGTTTGTGGAAAGGAGAGAATCTTAGAGAATTTACCAGTTAAACCTTCTGGGGCGGAAACAAAAATATCTGTTTGAAAATATTCGACATCTGAGAATTATTAACTTGTGGGATTCATTTTATTGGGGTTCTTTTGATTTCTAAATTAATTTTACAGTCATAGGAAACGTTATTCCCCAACATGATCGGACATGTTCCTCTAAGGCAAGCATCTTTAGATGTTTTGGGTTTGCGACCTTTCTCACGTGCACAGCAACACCTGCTGAATATTAATTGCTAATAATGAGGAAAAGAATACATGATCAATATTGTCACATGGGGATGTGGGGGCGATGGGGGCAATTAAGTATACTCTTTATAGACATGATCGCGACATTTTTATGACTTCAAAGCCCATTAAAATCAGTTAATTTATTGGATTATGCTAATTGTCCCAGAACCCGCATACGTTAATGAGGGGGGGAGGGGGGGCCGGGGGCCATTAATATGCTAATTGTCCCAGAACCCGTCTTTCCCTACTACTGAAGGCAATGCTGATTTATTTTTATGATTCCAAGGGTATTGTTCACAATACCTTGGAGTTTTGAAGCGTTTGGTGCTCCGTATTCGACGTGTTCGGCCCGAATATCGCGAAGATGGAAGTTGGCGTTTGTTGCACGATAATGCGCCGTCTCATCGATCGACGCTTGTGTCCGACTATTTGACCAAAAATCACATTTTAACCATCAACCACTCCCCGTATTCACCTGATATGGCACCGTGCGACTTCTACCTTTTCGGAAAAATGCATTTGCCGATAAAAGGAAAGCTTTATGCAGACATAGAGGCCATTCAAAAGACTTGCACCGGCATACTGGCGGCCATACCGGGCAACGAGCTAAAACACTCGTTCGACATGCTTTTGGACCGTGCAAAACGCTGTATTAAAGCAGAAGGAGACTATTTTGAATAAAATAAATTGATTTTGCCGAAAAAACTATTTGTTCTGTCTTTTTTTAAAAGTCCTGTTTACTTTGGAACTCACCTTGTATAACTGAAACGCCACAAATGGCTTTTGACAGGGTAATTGTGGATACGATCCGTCCACTACCTAAATCCGAACAAGAA
Source organism: Drosophila subpulchrella (assembly GCF_014743375.2). Taxonomy (NCBI): domain Eukaryota; kingdom Metazoa; phylum Arthropoda; class Insecta; order Diptera; family Drosophilidae; genus Drosophila; species Drosophila subpulchrella. Next base: position 1,662,298 of record NW_023665570.1, read on the forward strand.
AATGAATATGCAGTAACCCTAATCTGCGATTTATCTAAATACCTTGTGGCAATACCAATTAAAAACAAAAGTGCAAAAACAGTAGCAAAAGCTGTAATTGAAGATTTTATTCTGAAGTACGGTCCAATGAAGACGTTCATAACGGTCATGGGAACAGAATATGAAAATTCGATAATTGAAGATTTATGTAAACATTTAAGTATCAAAAACATAACTTCTACCGCACACCATCACCAAACCGTAGGAACCGTGGACCAGAGCCACATCTCAGTTGATAAAACGGATTGGGATGTATGGCTCCAATACTTCGTTTATTGTTTCAACACAACACCCTCTATGGCACATGACTGTTGTCCATATGAGTTAGTTTTTGGTAAAACTTCAAATTTACCTAAACATTTTAATAGTATAGATAAAATAAAACCGCTATATAATGTAGATGACTACGCTAAAGAATCTAAGTTTTGACTAGATCAAGCATTTAAGAGAGCTAGATTAATGTTAGAATCTCATAAAAAGAAACAAAAAATAAGATTTGACAAAAATACTTTAGATTTTGATTTAAAAATAGGAGATCAGGTTTTATTGAAAAATCAAACAGGGCATAAGCTAGACTTTAAATATACTGGACCCTATAAGGTCGAAAGTATAGAAGAAAAAGATAACATAGTAATTTCAAATAACAAAAATATGAAACAAACAGTACATAAGGATAGGATAAAAATTTTTATTTCATAATCACTTTAATTCTCTTACAAAAACATCACCTATGGCCATACATAAATTAAGAACCATAATTATAATGGAAATATAATAAGAAAAAAATAATTAATAAATAATACTTTCTGATTCGAAAAAAAAAATATATACCACATTCTAAAAAAAAAAATATTATTATAAAACAAGATGTTCATTTATATTTTACATACATATAGTAAGAAAATAACTTCATAGAATTACTTTAAAAAAAATCAGGATATCATATTTTCTCATTAAAACAAAATTTTGTTTTGAATAACATAATGTTTTCCACTTTTTTATATTTCCTTTACAATATAAAATAATTTCTATAATTTTTAAATTTTCAATTATATTAGTTCTAGAAGATAATTTCATAACCAGAAATAATTTCATTTTATTACGTTTTAAAATTGAAAAAAAAAACATATTCTTTAGAAAATAACTTCATAACATTACGTTTTTTTTCAAAAGGAGGGAGATGTAGTATGCATGTATCATTGTATCGAGTACCCACTGTACCGACACCAACATTGTGTTACAGTGTACTTAAACAAATACAAAAGTGCCGGCCGCTAAACTCGTGCGGCCAGCCGAAATATGAATGCGCCTCAGGGCCCAACTTATGGAAAGTGCTAGTGTCAGCATATTCCCATGGCCTGAGTGCAAACACATACAAGGCATGCATATACAACTTCTCTCGCGCTCTCGCTGCTATCAGCCGAAATACAATTGTTAGCATATACTTTGATATATACATGACGGCCGCTGCCAATGTTTGCAGGCAGCGCAGCCGCGAATGGCTAGCTGTAAGACACTCTCGATTTGACAATTCGATTATAAAGATCTGCCCGTGGCCGTTGGCCACGAAGACTAAAACCTATACCATTTTTATGGGTTCAACATGGATTCTACTAACTACAAGGAGGACAATTAATACGGCGGCTCTAATTCGGATCTTTTTCTTGAGCGTTGGTATCCCCGTCTTGCCCGCAATATGTTCTGTTGTTTGCTTATAAAAGCAATTTCGAAAAAAAATTTGGCCAACCTCACAATGGTTTAGGTTTATTTGAAGAAACCTTATTCATCCCTGAGCCCTTGTATTTCCCTTTTGAAGTACGGACATTTCGCACTCATTGTTGGGTGATCGCTGCTTTGCTCCGTCTTTCTCTTCCAGAGCAGACAGCAGGCCTTTGCTTTTCAGCTACTGGCTTGGTGCTCCCTAGCGCCACAGTTGTATCAGCATTTCAAGGAGTCACCCCTATTGCGGAAATTTTCTGCTTTATGGCCAAACATCATGCACTCTTAGGGCGGACTCTGCACCAAGGCCATCCCAGCCTGATTTTACTCCTATCGATGAGCCATCTCCCTATGTCGGGCATGACTCTTAGTGTGGCCGTCTGGGTGCCACCCTTAGATTCACCTCTGAGGATTCTGGCAATTCCACGTCAAAATGTGCTTTTACTGAATACTTTGTTCAGAAGGATTTGTAGTTCCCCCTTAGCTGTGCGCCTCATATCGATACCCTTATCGATGACCCGTCTCCCAATGTCGGGCATGACTCTTAGTGTGGCCGTCGGGGTGCCACCGTATGCCACCATTAGGCTCACCAATGAGCATTTTGGCAATTCCACGTCAAACTGTGTTTTTACTGGATACTTTGTTCAGAAGGATTGGCAGTTCCCCTTAGCTGTGCGCCTCACATCGATACCCTTATCGATGAGTCGTCTCCCTATGTCGGGCATGTCTCTTAGTGTGGCCGTCGGAGTGCCACTGTATGCCATCATTAGACTCACCACAGAGGATTCTGAGAGTTCCACGTCAAACTGTGTTTTTACTGGATACTTTGTTCAGAAGAATTAGTAGTTCCTCCTCAGCTGTACGGCTTGTCCTAACTCTTTCAGCTGCGGGTCAGCCTTTACTTTCAGGATGTCGGCGTATGACCTCCCACTAGCGGTTGCAATGACTATCGCGTCGTTTCAAGGCTGCAGTACTTTGTGCTTCCTGACCTTCTGCTTTTCCTGCTGGCTTTCCTCTGCCCTCTACCCATGTTTTTGGGGCTTTCTGGTGCTCTCTGTCCCATATTGGTTCCCCTTCCTCGTAAATTTACTGGCATAGCTTGCCTGTTGCCCCCTGAGTCGCTTTCTGTTGCGTCTCGCAAACATTTTTGCGCAGGTTTTACTACCGTTTGGGCTCCACTCGGAAAAATGCCAATTTTTTCAGAAGGAACTTCTTTACCTGGGACCATCGAGTGACTAACGAATTAATAGGCACTTATGCGGAAAAAGTAGCGATTCGCTGAACTGGAAGACCCTCGACCGTCAAAGAACTACGGCAATACCTGGCAGTAGCTTCTGGAAAGTTACCATTACCAACAGCATAGAGAGCCCAAGACAGCCACTAGCGAAGACGCTACTAGGCATAAAGGAAACAACGGAGCAAATGGTTTCGGGAAGTTTCACCTGGATCAAGGACACTTGCAAAAAGATAAGGACCCAGCCGCAAAAGTACCCTGACTATGTGATGGAGGGCGAGGCTCTATATAGAAATATACGACATAAAGCCGGCAGCGCAGAATTCGCATCATGGAGAACGTGCCTCCCAAAGTCGCTTCGGGAAACAGTATTGCGTACGGGCACGTAGAACTACTGGGATACTAGTAGATACTGGCCAGTAGTAGGCCAGGTATGTATCGGGACGCACAAGCCCACGTGAGGAAATGCGAGACATGCGTGAGATTTAAGCCAAATCAAATGCAGGTGGCTGGCAAAATGCTGACCCAAGTGCCAAAAGAACCATGTGGCACAGTATGCGCGGAGTTGGTCAGACCCCCAACTACGATCTAAACACGAAAACCAAATGTTGGTAGTCCTACTAGACAGGTCCTCGAAGTTGGCGGAACTGGTGACGCTGGGCAGTGCCACAACCGAGTCGCTTAAAAAATCCTTAAGGGAACGCATAGTCGCAAGGTATGGGGTCTCGAAGGTTGTCATAACGGAAAACGGTGTACAATTTACGAGTAAGATTTTCAAGAGCTTCCTAACTGAAATGAGTATCAGACATCAGTTCACCGCACCCTACACGCCGCAGGAAAACCCAATAAAGCGAACAAACAGGATGGTGAAGACTATGATAGCGTAGTTCGCAGGGCATGACCAGAGAAAATGGCACAAGAAGTGGTCGGAGACTATGCTAGCCGTGAACTCGAGCATATCGGAGTTCACTGCTTGTACTCCGTCGTTTCCTATGCAAGACAGGGAGCCACGACTAGCGAGCGCCCTGTACGATAGGGAAACATCAGGCACCGGACGAGTCACGGAAGCACTAGATGAAAACGCCGACAAACTCAGAGAGATCTGTGAGATCATTCGGCGAAATCTTGAAAAGGCATCCCAGGACCGAGGATGAGGCAATGGGCGCCAGCGGTGGGCGACGTAGTGTGGGCCAAAGAACACCACCTATCAAAAGCTGCCGATGGATTCGGGCCTTACGAGGTCCTCGATTTCGTTTTTCCTGTGATCTGCAAAATACGCCACAAAACCAAAAAGCAACAACAATCACAAAATAAAAGCAAGCAGCTCTCGGACACAAGGAAGATTAACAAAGGATGTAAGAGGTACAATCCACAAAGCAGGACTCACCGTCGGGAATTTGCCAGAGTAATCCGTGGTTATGCCATTCTCATGGATACAATCAAGAATATTCGAGTTCCAGTTACTTTAACCCTTTGTGAAGCCGCGAGACGCATAAGCTAATGATAATTGAATACCATTGTAGTCTTGGGTTAACACTGCTCAACATGCTTTTTTACTAGCATCTGTGATTATAAAAAAGTCTTTGATAAAATTAGGGTATTGAAGGATAGTTGGGCTCGTTAATTCCTTTTTGAGATGCTCAAATGCGTATTGACTATCAGTTGTCCATTCGAATTTTACATCTTTCTTGCATAACCTAGTTATGTGGTGTGAGTAGTCAGCGAAATTTTTATTTTTAATTACCCCATTTTTAATTTAACTTTTTGAGAGCCAAGTGGCCGGTAATGACTTTGAATCGGTAGCCCTCCAGGTAACACCGCATCTTCCTGATGGCCCAGACGATGGCCAGACGCTCTTTCTATGTAGTCGTATAGTTATGTTCCGCAGGAGTTAGTCGGCGGCTAGCGTATGCGATGACCTTCTCATAACCCTTGATTTCCTGAGATAACACCGCTCCCAAGCCGACGTCAATCGCGTCAGTCTGCAAAACAAACTTCTGGTCGAAATCCGGACAACCCAACACGGGGCGGTGGTCAGGCTTCTCCTAATCTCTTCCAAGGCGGTTTGCTGTTCCGGTCCCCAGGTCCACTTCCGACCTTTCTTCAGTAGCGCGTTCACTGGTTGTACGATGGTTGTGAAGCTAGGGACGAACCTCCGAAACCATGATGCCATCCCGATCCATTGACGGAGTTCCTTCAGGTTGGTGGGGGTCTTCAACCCATTAATCGCAGACACCTTCTCGGGATCAGTCTGAATCCCTTCGCCGCTGATCACATGACAGTTAGGTAAGGTTAGGGCGGCTGTCGGACTATGGTCCGACACACTTAGACCTCTATGGGTACATTGTGATACCGCATGGTCTCGTTTTCCTTCTCTACGGTCCCGTTTCTAGAAGTTTCAACCTGTGTTAAGCTGATCAGCACGTCTTCCACCCGGAAGATTTTACAAAGGCACTTATGTTTTTGAGATTAATCTCCGATATTTCGGTAAGATCGCCGATGAAGGGACTTCTTAAGTGTTTCAGTCTGAGTCTGCATAGGGCTGGGCAGAAGCAGAGAAGGTGTTCTACCGTTTCCTCTCCTTCCTCATCCCTGCAGCATCTGCAGAAATCATTTTGCGGGGCTTTTAGCCTGCCGGCATGTGCGCCAACAAGCCAGTGGCCTGTAAGAGCTCGAATCAACATGCCACACTCTGTGCGGCTGAGTTTGAGTAATTCCGATGTTTTCTTGGTGAGAGATACGACACTGCGCTGCGTTTTGCCAATGGGTGTTGACTAGTGTGTTAAAGTAGTTTTTTATATTTAGCTTGCAAGTTGCCATGGGCATACCGACCTTCTCCTTTCCTGGGAGGAGAAGCTTGGTGGTGCCCTGCCTGGCTAACTCGTCCGCTATGCAGTTGCCTACGATGTCCCGGTGACCCGAAACCCATATTAGGCTGATAGTAAACTGATTTGCCATCTCGTGGAGAGATCTGCGACAGTCTGCTATTGTACGGGAGTTGGTGTTTGTCGAGTAGATCGATTTAATAGCCGCTTGGCTGTCACTATATACGTTTAGGTGTCCTCTTTGGAGGCTTAAGTTCCCTAAACAGGTTAATGCTTCTTTAATAGCGTGGACCTCCGCCTGAAAGGCACTACAGTGGTCCGGGAGCCTGAATGACTTCCTGATATCTAATTGTTCGGAGTATACTCTTCCGCCAACGTGTCCTTCTAATTTGGAGCCATCTGTATAGATACAGATTGCGTCCGTCGTGCCCGGTCGGCCCTGCTCCCATTCCTTCATTCGGGGTGGTTCGAAGGGCTCCACTTATACACAAAGCCGCCATTCGCTGTACTTTGCTTAGAGGAGTCAGTATGCATTGTTTGTGCAGGGGGTTCTACCACAGAGCCACTCCGTATAGTAGGATTGGCATGATTACCGCTGTGTATATGCAGTTGACTATTCTAGGGGACATGCCCCATCTTAGCCCAATTGCTTTTTTACAGGAGTAAAGTGCAATGGTCGCTTTTTTGGTTCTCTCTTGGTTATTTAAGCCCCATTTGAGGCGCTTCTCTAATACTAACCCCAAGTACCTGGCGTGATTGCTAAAAGAGAGATTACAATTGCTTAGAATGGGTGGGTTGAATTGTGGAATTTAGTATCTATTTGTAAGTAGAACAAGTTCCGTTTTCGAGGGATTTACCCCGAGTCCGTTCGCTATCGTCCATTCCGAAAGTATTTTAAGTTTAACTATCATAAGATCGCAAAGTGTTTGTGGACATTTTCCAATAAAGATGATGACGACGTCGTCTGCGTATGCCACAACCCTACAACCTCTTCCTTCCAGAATCCGCAGTAGTTTATTTACTGCGATATTCCACAGGAGGGGTGATAGTCTAGTCTAGTCTGGGTTGAGGTCCCTAGTGTGGCTGTGACCATTCTGCTTATCAGCAATTTATGGATTAGCCTCACCATTGGCGGCTCAACCCCTAGTTCTGTGAGAGATTCTGTTATAGCAGTGGGGAGCACGTTATTGAAGGCTCCCTCTATATCCAGGAAGGCGATCAGTGTGTATTCCTTGATGCTGAGTGGTTTCTGGATGCTGCTTACCACCAAGTGTAGCGCCGATTCGGTTGACTTACTTTTGGTGTAAGCGTGCTGTGCTTCTGATATTTGTGTCGGGTCTATGTTGGCCCTTATGTGCAGGCTTATCATTCTTTCAAAGCTCTTAAGCAGGAATGATGTTAGGCTTATTGGCCTAAAATCCTTTATTTCCATTCCATTCCATATCCATTTGCTTTTTGAAGATAGTAGTAGAGAGTATTTTCCTGAGCCTTGCGGCATCAGTTGTTTTTTCTATGTTGGAGCAGAAGGTTTGCCATGCCGTTCGTTTTGCTCTTCTAATGGTCTTTTTGTAAGAGGCTAGTTCATACTTGTAGTTCTGCCAGTTAGTGTCCACATTTCCCGTCTTTGTTCTGTTAAACAAGCATCTGGGGGTTTTTTCATTCCCTTTGGTTATACTGTTCCGTCCAGCTCCTGTGGGTTTGTGATGCTTTCTGACGGTTCCATGAGGAGGATATTCGTCAGAACTTCTTTGTACCTGTGCCAGTCGGCTCGTCTGGGGTTAGCGAAGCTGATCGGCAAGGGCGAATCAAGGGACAATAGGGTTTCTATGAATCTATGGTCCGAAAATTAGTGCTCGTCAGAGACTGCCCAGTTTTTGACTGCGCCTATGAGTGAGTCTGATACCAAAATTAGATCTATGATCGTTCTGCAAGCTTTAGTTATGAATGTAGGGACATTGCCCCTATTGCATAAGAATAGGTTCGAATTTAAAATAAAATCAAAAAAAAGATTCCCCTTTGTCGTTGTTGTTTGGGCAACCCCAAACCCCAACCCCTTTTCAAAGGCCAAGTAGGCCGATAGGACCCTTATAGAGCCACTTTGCAGCTCTAGGCTTACTGCGGTGTTGTCTCCGTTGCTGTAATTGCGAAGTAGAAATATAATAAGATGCCTTTTGGCTAATATGCAGGTTCGAATTTTACCTTCTTTGGGGTCAAGCATTAGTATTGTATTCCTTTGTTCCTAGTCCAGCAACCTTGCCTCCTACTACCCAAGGTTCCTGTACAAGGACTAGGTCGGCTCCGCCTTCGGTCAGGCGAAGCAGAAGTGCAGCAGACGCTGCTTTACTGTGGTGAAGGTTCATTTGTAGAAGTCTTAGTGACATCTATAGCTTCAACCTCCACCACAGTGACGTCGGCCTCCTCTGTATCGCTGAGGTCTACGTCCTCGAAAGCCGGTCCGAGCGCTCGCATCTCTCTGCTTAGCGACGAATCGGTGGAGTAGCCGTCCTCCGGCCCACCAGGTGCCTCCAACGCCTCAGCAAGCACCTGCACCGGCTCGGAGTCGCCCTTATACACCTTGATGACCCGAAGTTCAGCACTCCTCGAGCAGTCTCGATCGGAGCAACTGACTCCTTGTTGCTCCTCCACCTTGACGACTTTCCAGTCCTTCGTGGGGAGGTGCGGGTTGCATTCTTGCAACTTGAAGAGGATGTCCTCCGGCGCCTTGATCGCTGCTGGAAGCCAGATCCTGGCTCGGGGCCTACTGGGGACATCGCACCAGTCTAGCGCGACGATGTTCGCCCCTTCGTAGACCTCACCGAGCTTGCTCGTCGCCTCTTTGTACAAGTCGGCCGACCGCTGACTGTCGCAGGCCACCACCACCACCTTGACGCTGCCCTGGTAACACCCCGCGTCCATGCAGCAGGGCGAGGTGCCTGGCTTCTCCCGAACCATGCGCAGGAAAACGAGGGAAAGGTGGGACTCCACCGCCTTCCACTTGTTCCTGGGAATCCTGCCCTCCGGATTTCCCCTGTCAATGAGGCCGAGTAGGACACGGTTCTTCGTGACTTCGGCGAACGAGACCGATGGCTGGATCTTAGATCTCTTCGCCGATGGTCCGGGTAGTTCGAGGGATCGCTGCCTTTTCGCCTGAGCCCCTTCTTGAGTGGGCTTATCCTGCCCGTAGTTAGGAAGCACCTTCCTTGCCCACTCTACCTTTTTTAGCCATTCAGGCGAAAGTGTGGCAACGTTGCTCCTAGTGTGAGAGCGCAGAGTCTGGGCGGCAGTCCGCCTTTCTGCGTAAGTATATTTATTTGCTCCAGCGGGTGGCCCGAGCGCCTTGGCAGTGCCTACCGCTGCTTTAGGCGCAGATGCGCCCGTGGCGGAGGCGTTCGCGGCTGGCTTTCTGCCACCCGTCATCCCCAGTTTGGGATGCGGCCCTTTCGGGACCGTGCTGGTGCGGATGTTGGAACCAGTGTTCAGCTTAACCGAGGGTTTTTTGAGAGTTCCCGTCCCTGTGTTTTGTTTTTTAGTTAAATTTGTTGATTCCATAATTGGTCCCACGAATTGCGGAGAAGGGGAAAAGTCCGCCCGGGCAGAGATCCGCGATGCCCGGGTAAGGCGATAGTTAAAACAGGGGGTCGCCATGTCCCTGAGCACACCGATTGAGACTGGGCCAGTTCTTGATCCGGGCCCCCAGCCAGGCTGACCCTTGGCACGGTCCGTATTACACGGTAGTTCGGCCCGGAGTGAGATGTTGTTTGGGAGGGGAGATGGGTAGGAGTTGTGTTAGGAGTGGGTTTGTGTAAAGCAACTATTTAGATGCGGCTGAACAATTCGCATCGTCGGTATTGCTTCGTTGCAATATACCCGCTGGCTGTCCGGGATTGTTTATTTACTGGGGCTTCCGTCCACGATTCCGTGTTTGACTTCTCCCACCAGCTTATTCACAGTTGGCCTCGAGAGAGGTCGTCCGCTATCCGCAACCTGCGACCCGCTCGGTTGCCCAAGCTGGGCGACTTTGGAACCATCTCACAAGTTCCTCAGCCGAGCAGGGACGAACCTCCGATACCATGATGCCATCCCGATCCATTGACGGAGTTCCTTCAGGTTGGTGGGGGTCTTCAACCAATTAATCGCGGACACCTTCTCGGGATCAGTCTGAATTCCTTCGCCGCTGATAACATGACCGAGGTAAACCAGTTTTTGCTTGAAGAAAGTACACTTCATTGGATTTATCCTCAAATTTGCGAAGTCTTGTTCCTCCGTAGCGCTAATGAAAGTAAGCGAAGGCGACCGGCTCCATCTCCGCCCCGATTACGCTATCCAGAGCACGTTGGTACGTGGCACTGGCGGAGTGCAGCCCAAAGAGCACGACCTGCCATTGGTATAGTCCCCGACCTGAAACAGTGAAGACCGTGTATTGGCGACTTTCCCTGGCCTTGGGTATTTTCGGGACCGGGTAGGCGTCGGGCATCGAGTGTGCGTTTAACAGTCGGTAGTCGACGCACATGCGCCAATCGCCAGCCTTTTTCTTCTGTAGTATGCATGTATCATTGTAGCGAGTACCCACTGTACCGACACCAACATTGTGTTACAGTGTACTTAAACAAATACAAAAGTGCCGGTCGCTAAACTTTTGCGGCCAGCCGAAATATGAATGCGCCTCAGAGCCCAACTTGTGGGAAGTGCTAGTGTCAGCATATTCCCATGGCCTGAGTGCGGACACATACAAAGCATGCATGTACAACTCCTCTCGCGCTCTCAGTGCTACCAGCACAAATAAAATTGAGAGCATATACTTCAATATATATGACGGCCGCTGCCAATGTTTGCAGACAGCGCACCCGCAAATAGCTAGCTGTAAATTATTCATATTTTGACCATTGCCCAATAAAGACCGTGTTCACGAAAATCGTAACAAATGACAATTCTATTAATGAATGAATGATGACTAATACAACATGGCGACCGTGACAGGACACATGGACCCAATAATAACACATTAATAACACAAAACAAAACAAAAAAAAAATTTTAAAAAAAAACGATTGCCGCTACATCTACTTGTGTGAAAGAGAGTACGAGCGAAAATGTTTACGTGAAACAACGTGTGTCTATTGTGTCCTAGTATGACAGATATGAGATATTCTATCCAAGGAGACCAAATACAAAACTAAATCACCACCTGTGCGAAGACCAGCACCGGCACCGCCTAAAACCATAGGCCAATCAACGAATAATAAAACAAAATTACCGCTTGTGCGAGGACCAGCACCGGCGCCACCTAAAACCATAGGTCAAGGACTACAAGAAGGATAAGAAGTGTGGGAGGAATGGCAAATCCTCCTACGCCTTCGATGGAAAACACACAAGTATAAACGAAGACCTACACCAAGGACTACAAGAAGGATAAGAAGTGTGGGAGGAATGGCAAACCCTCCTACGCCTACGATGGAAAACACACAAGTATAAACGAAGAACTTACACTGGAGAAGGAGAAGCCTGTGCAGCCAGCACCGGCCCCGTTCGGCGCTCCAAGCCGGACCCTGGAGAAGTGAACCGACAGCGCTTCCAAGAGCGCACATCTTAAATTTTTTTATTATTTTTATATGCATCTGCGATGCAAGACATTATATTTAACAACAATTGTACAGACCAGGCAGTTTCTAGCTGCGGGTCTTAATTTTTTTTTACCTAGGTAGGGATACATGTAAAATTTCATACATATATATATCAAAAAAAAAATTTTAATTAATTAAATAACACATATATAAATGCCTAAGACAAAAAAAATAATAAGAGAAATAGGAGAGGAGGTCAGAAGAACTTCCTGAATTTAAAAATTAAAGAGTTAAATAGGCAGCTATATGCTGAAAAATCTACCCCAGTATCCTGGGATGAAAATGTAGAAATTAAGAAAGAATTAGAGAACACGTATAGGGAATTAGATGCCTACAAAAATAAAAATGACATGAAAGAGGCTAGAAAACCAAAGTGCCCTGCAGATTGTAAAGGGCCTTTCGAAAATACAGCTTGTGAATATACGTGTCATAAGAAAAATTAAAAAATATAAAAATAGAATATATAAATATGAATGAACATTTTTCTTTATGAAAAGTAACGCAATATCCAAGACAGATTTTGAATGCGTTACAGAAATAATACCCAAAATGGGTTTAATTGATACTAAAACAGTGGACTCCACTGCCAACGTAATTAATAAAATCGAATCAAAAACTATTGATAGCGATTTAACAAACATATTATTATCAATAATTGTTTTTATAATGAGTGCATACATTTTGTATAAAGCATATGTATACCACAATAAGTGTGTATCAAAAAGAGCTATAAATAGAAGCCAGGCCAACGATCTGGATAAGATTTAAATTAACAGAGCACAAACAATTATTATAAAAATATGTTTCAAAACAAAAATTAAAATCCAAATTTGTAAATGTATGCAACGAAATACCAAATTAAAATTTTGAAATAAAATAAAAATAAAATATATTAACAAACAATATGAATACCACAAATTGCATAAGAATTATTCAAGCCAATCACCCAACTTTTGAGAATAGGGTATTAGCCATACTTAGAAACAGACAGAGCCTCTATCAATATCAGATTTTGAAGAAGAGTATATGAATAGGTACGACCTAGCTTTTTCCCCGCTTATTCATTGCAGCGGTACGCAAAAAGCAATAGTACTGTCTACAGTAAGAAACTGTAAAGTATTTTCGGAAGTAGACATACACCCAGTGCTAGGACATATAATTGTGCTAAAAATTATGCGCAACTAATACACAAAAAAAAAAAAAAAAAATATAATAAGTCCTTAGTATGGAATGGGAGCAATTATCTACCCAAATACGAGAATTAAAGGACACATTTGACAAGTCTTACAAATGTATAAGCCAAAATAGACCAATACATAAAGACACTTTTAATAAACATGCAAAAATTCTTGTAGATTCTTTCAATACTGCAAGAATTTTATTACATGAAAATAGGGCAGCGATAAATAAAACGAATTGGTCAATATTATCTAAATTATTGATCAAATTACGTACAAATCTAATAACTGTCAAAGATAGGTATAATTTAAATATATCGATACCGACAATTTTAAATACACCTTTGACGATAGAACAAGACATAGACCTAACAGAAAGTGAAGATTCCGATTCGAGCGAAGGAATCGAAATAAAAGAAAAAGATCTACACGATCTAACAATTCCTGCAGTTATAACAGTAACAGAAGCAGAAGAAGAAGAAGATATAGAATCAGATGTAAGCGTGCCAGACACAAAAGAAAACATAATGGCAGATCCAGCAGCCCAAAGGGCATATATAAAAGATATCTCGAATGCCATCCCGGAATTTAACGGGCAAAATATACATCTTCAAAGATTCATAACAGCCTTGAAGTTGGTTAACTTGACTAAAGGCACATTCGAAGATTTAGCTGTAGAAGTCATTAAATCAAAAATAATAGGATCTACACTATACAAAGTACAGAACGAAACATCAATAAATTCAATAATAAAGAAATTGCAAGACACTATAGTCGGCGAAACATCCGACGTAGTCAAAGCGAAAATGGCGAAATCAAGCCAGAAAGGCAAAACAGCCGAGAAATTTACTTCAGAAATAGACATCTTACGAAAGCTCCTTGAAGCTTCGTACATTGACGAAGGCCTACCAGCCGAACACGCTTACAAATTCAGCACAAAAGAAGCCATTACCACAATGGTTAAAAATTGTGAGCATGGCCGCCTAAAAACAATTTTAGAGGCAGGCAACTTCACAACTATGAATGAAGCCGTCACTAAGTATATACAATGTAGTACTGAAATGACAGGCAATGCAAATTCAATACTGTACACACAAAGAGGAAACAACTATCGCGGTAACAACTTCAGAAATAATTACCGCGGTAGGGGCAATAACCGAGGTAATCATCAGCATAACGGATATTACCATAATAATGGCTATAACCAAAATAACAGTTATAACCGAAACTATAATAATCAGACCAACAACAATTATAGAGGTCGTGGTTATTATAGAGGACACAACCGTGGTGGAAACACCAACAATGCAAATACGAACACCAACAGACAAAATAATAATAATGTCCGACAAGTACAAACCACGTCGGAAAACCAATAAAGACCCTTAAGATAAAAAACCCAGTAAAGAACACGGTTCATACTATCAATCTTAATTTCAATCTTTTCGTTTCTCTCAAAAATGAATACACAAATAAATTATATACATTACTAGTTGATACAGGTGCAGACATATCCTTAATAAAAGAAACTTCGGACTCGTTTAACAATGTTGATTATACAAATATTACCCAAATATCAGGTGTTGGTGAAGGAACAACCAACTCAAAAGGTTTAGTATCAATAGAACTTCTTTCAAGCAACTATGCTATACCACATACTTTTCATTTAGTAACATCAAATTTTCCTATTCCATGTGATGGAATCATGGAATATAATTGTCAAATAGATTTAAAACCAGAAAACGATTGGCTCATACTGAGACCAGATAACCTCTATAATCCGATACATATTCCAATAAATCATACACTAGAAAATAATTTGACAATTCTACCAGCAAGATCCGAGGTAGTCCGAAAAATTGCTATAAATTCAGCAACCAGGTATATATTAATACCAAACCAAGAAATCCAAAATGGAGTATTCATTGGAAATTCCATTGGAGATTCTCAAAACACTTTTGTCCGAATTTTGAATACAACTAATAAAACTGCAATCATTCAATTAAATACACTGAAAGTTGAACCATTAGATGATTACGACATAGTTAAATATAATAAAAATGTAAACAAAGAAGAAATTATAGAGAAATTGAACAAAAATTTTCCACCGCAGTTCAAGGAAATTCTTAACGAATTATGCACAAAATACATAGATTGTGAGGAGTTAAATAACTCCCCACAAATAGAAACAGCAGCAGATGGCCGGCCGCTTGCCAGATACGCGGCGAATTCGCGTAGTAACGGCGCGGCGAGGAGAGCGAGAGAGTTTGGAGACCAACGAAGGAGAGCGAGAGAGTTTGGAGACCAATGAAGGAGAGCGAGAGAGTTTGGAGACCGAGGATGGAGATCGAGAGAGAGTGGAGACTTCGCGGGCAAGGCAAGAGTGCCGTGTGCAAAAGCGGGTAACGGGACTCCATCGGACTTTGGACTCTCCCGTGAACTTTGGACCGGGAGAGGAAGTGCCACATCTCGGCGGTGGAGCGGCACACAGGCGTGCCACAAGCATCACGGGAATCAGCGGGATGGCAGCAGTGGGCGGAGCATCGATTGGAAACGGTACGGGAACGACAAGTGGGTCATCCAGGAGGCACGGACTTTGGACCCAGAATGGAGAGATCCAGCGGGCCGTGCGCAAAAGGGAAATAACGGTTCCCGGAGGCCCTATATAAGGCCGCAGAGCGCTGGCAGCTGGATCAGTCGATCACAAGGAGTCAAACCGTCAAGATCAATCAGATACCAAAGTGGACAATCAAACAACCCGATAATCTACAAGGGAGCAACAGCAAGTCGAGTCGCCAGGGAAACAACGCCGTGGGAGCCTACAAGGAGCCAGATTGCTACGTCGAGACGTTCGGGATTGGGATACCAGGAATCTCCGAATTGAGACGCAGGTAGCTGAGATCCAGAGGGCGTCACACGGCTAGGTCAAGGCGGTCGTTTAACTTTATCCACAAAGTCCTGGCGTTACGCCTGGAGAGAGTATAACCAGCCAGAAGGGAGAGCGGTCGATCGGTACGGTCTCGAGTGGAATTGTCCAGGAGAGCCCTACAGATTGGACTTGCGAGGTCCCGGAGCGGCGTGCCCGAACCCCAAATATAACAAGCCAGAAGGGAGAGCGGTCGATCGGTACGGTTTCGAGTGGAATTGTCCAGGAGAGCCCTACAGATTCGACTTGCGAGGTCCCGGAGCGGCGTGCCCGAACCCCGAGTACCAAAAGCCACGCGGAAACGTCCAGGACCAAAAGCAAAAGGGTGAGGCTAGGGTGGAACGTTCGTTTACACTAGGCGTGGAAGCGAAGTAAAGCGCGAGGCAGCTTCCTGGCGTTACCGCCTTGACTGTCCGCGCGGACAGTCCCATCCGGGACAGAGCAAGGGACAGGCGGCGGTGTGTCGAAAGGAGCGATCCTGGAGAGCGCAGCTTCTGTTCACCCTAGTCTGAGAACGGTGACGCTTCCCTAAGCCCGTACGGCTGACCCCCTCGCGAGTCCGAGTCGTTACCAGCAGTCACCAAGTCACGCGTGCGAAGCGATCAGCGAGCGAGCGTCTTCAGGGAGCAGCGAGCGTCTTCAGGGAGCTGCGAGGATCTTCAGGGAGCTGCGAGGATCTTCAGGGAGCTGCGAGTATCTTCAGAGAGCTACAGGACTGGAGCACCGAGTCTTCAAAGGCGAGAGGTCGTCAAGTCAATCAGGACCATCGGACGTACCGAGGGTCACAAGCAATGAGTCAAGGCCAACCAAGCGACTAAGACACTTGTAATAATATACCCACAATAAACCCAATACGAACCCGTGAATTCTGTGCTTTCTCACTGACCTACTGGGCGGTCATTTGGAAGCCACATACCACGACAAAGCCGGCCCCAGCATCACGTTAACAACCGTCGAAGGGGACAACTTAGTGGCAAGCCTGAGCGTTGACAACCTACAAAAGGAGGCAAACAGGAGAGAATCAAGCCAAGACAGGAAAACAACAGCGCTGATCTCGAGACCCAATCAATCAGACTATGCAAGGATCGCTAAACAGGTCCGCGAATGGTCGTTTAGGTTCGACGGGGCGGAAAAACCGTTCGAGTTCCTGGAGCAGGTGGAATGGTCCGCCAACACATACGGCTTGGAGTTAGACATGATTCCCCGAGCGATGCCTGAATTACTGAAGGGAAGGGCTTTGAAGTGGTTCATTGCCAACAACAAACAATGGAAAACCTGGGCGGAGTTCATAGATAGTTTCCACACATACTTTCTACCGAGAGACTTCTTCACCAGGCTGGCGGATCAGGTCAGGCAACGGAAGCAGGGCTTCAGCGAGTCGTTCAAAGACTACATGATCGACATGCAGACGATGGTGAGGCCACTTAATTACTCCGCTATAGAGACCCTAAGAATCATCAAGGAAAACTGCACCCCCAGTCTAAGGATCTTCCTAAGGGCATACAAAGTGTCGGACCTGGACACGCTGATGATATTAGCAGACGAGTATGAAGAACTCGAAAAGGAGCGGGAAGCGTTCGCGCAAGAAAACAAATTCTCGAAGAACAAGTCGTCATCGCCAGCGCAGGTAACATGCAGAAGATGCGAAGAGACAGGAATCCAGGAGACGCGGGGAAACGACCAATGGTCGCCACCTAACCGAGTACCACGGCAGCAGGCAACAGGAGCACCACGCGGAGGCCAATGGACACCACCACAACAGCAACAGATGCAACCAGCAAACAATGTTTGGAGGCCACCAAGTACAACACAAAGGCCTCGTGAAACGACACACATCACAGACCCCCAGGAGGCCTGCCGAAAGTGCGGCGGTCATGGACACTGGGCGCGGGGATGTCGGCACCAACGCCTGTTGTTCTGCTGGGTGTGCGGGAGAGTAGGCGTCAGGAGCGTTGAATGCTGCCAGCAGGCGGGAAATGCCCAGCGATCTCAGCCGCAGAGAGGCGAGCGGGGGTCGCAAGATGCTACCTCTCCAAACTAACGGGAAAGCTGATCGAGGAGGAGCAGCAGTTGTCCGCAGCGGTGACGATTGGTGGCCACATACAAGGCCACAATCGACACCGGGGCAACAGCAAGCTTTATAAGCAAAGAGCTGGCGGACGACCTGGCTGCCCTCGGAAAGATTACGAGGATACGACGGCAAGTTAGGTTGGCAGGCGGAAGATGTGGCGGAATCGATGAGCAGCTGGAGGTGGAAATCGCGTTCGGGAACAAGCGACTGAGCATGAGCCTGCTGATACTACCAGGAGTAGTGGATTCATTGGTGTTGGGATGGAACTTTCTAACACAAGTCGGTACCGAAATTAAGTGCGCTGGACACGAAGTGATAATACCGGCCAGGAATCGTCACAAGGGATGGCTCGAGGAAAAGTTGTCGGTGGCAGTCGTACAACGGGCAAGCGAAGATGACGACACGACGAAATTCCTGGAGGCAGAGCTATCGACTTTCAGCAGCATGAAGGGAACATCAAACATGGCAGAGCATCAGATCACGATGAAAGACGACAAACCAATAAAGCAGCGATACTATCCCAAGAATCCGAAAGTTCAAGGGGAGATCAATGCGAAGGTGGACGAGCTTCTCCAAATGGGATACATAGAACACTCAACAAGCCCATACAGTTCTCCCATCGTGATGGTTAGAAAAAAGACGGGCAAATGGAGACTGTGCGTCGACTTTAGGCAAATAAACGCCAAATCTGTAAAGGATGCCTACCCGATGCCCCGAATATTTTATATTCTCGACCAACTGAGGGAAGCACGGTACATCAGCAGCTTGGACCTAAAGGATGGGTACTGGCAAATCCCACTGAAAGCGGACAGCAGGCAGTATACGGCATTTACAGTGCCGGGGAAAGGTTTATTCCAATGGAAAGTAATGCCATTCGGACTTCATTCGGCGTTTGCGACTTTTCAACGGGTGCTGGACCGGGTGATCGGCCCAGAAATGTCGCCGCACGCACTTGCTTACCAGGACGACATCATAGTGATCGGGCGCTCGCTGGAAGAACATAAGGCCAACCTAAAGGAAGTTTTCCGACGACTAAAGGAGGCAAATCTGAGATTAAACCCGGAGAAGTGTCAATTTTTCAAGAAAGAGCTGTTATATCTCGGTCATCGAGTGACTAGCGAAGGAATAGGCACGGATCCGGAAAAGGTAGCAGTCATCGCCGAACTAGAACCACCATCGACAGTAAGAGAGCTCCGACAGTACCTGGGCGTAGCATCATGGTACCGCCGGTTTGTACCTGACTTCGCAAAAATAGTCAAACCTCTCAACGATCTGCTACGCAAGGGCAATAAATGGGTGTGGACACAGGAACATCAGACGGCGTTCGAAGAGGTGAAGGCAAGACTCGTCGCAGACCCCGTACTGGCATGCCCGGACTTCGACAAACCATTCATCTTGCAAACTGACGCAAGCGACTACGGCATCGGGGCAATCTTGACCCAGGAAACTGAACGAGGCGAAAAGGTAATCTCTTACTCAAGCCGAACGCTCAACGGCGCTGAGAAGAATTACTCAACAACCGAGAAGGAGTGCTTGGCAATCGTCTGGGCAATCCGAAAGCTCAAGCCGTATCTGGAAGGTTACCACTTTAAAGTAGTAACCGACCACATGGCACTGAAGTGGCTCAACAGCATAGAGAGCCCTTCAGGGAGGATCGCCAGATGGGCCCTGGAGTTGCAGCAGTACGACTTCGAAATAGCGTACAGGAAAGGGCAACTCAACGTGGTGGCAGACGCTTTGTCAAGGCAGCCACTGCCGGAAACGCTTCGAGGGATCAAGGAGACGTCGGCGGCGGAAGCTTCTGCAGCATGCAGCTGGATTCTGGAAATGCGCGAAAAGATAAGGACCCAGCCGCAAAAGTATCCAGACTACGTGATGGAGGGTAACACCCTGTACAGGAATATACCTCACAGAGCGGGCAGCGAAGATGTTGCAACATGGAAGATGTGCGTCCCGAAAGCTCTACGGGAAACGGTGCTGAAGGAGAACCACGACTCACCGGCGGCTGGCCATGTAGGAAGCCGAAAGACAATAGCACGTCTGGCAGCCCGGTACTACTGGCCAGGAATGCACAGAGACGCCCGAGCCCACGTGCGAGTATGCGAGACATGCATGAGGTTCAAGCCGAATCAGATGCAAATGGCTGGGAAAATGCTTACGCAGGTGCCAGAGGAACCATGGGCTACGGTATGTGCGGACTTCGTCGGACCCCTACCGCGTTCGAAACATGGCAACCAAATGCTGCTGGTATTGATAGATAGGTTCTCCAAGTGGACTGAGTTGGTGCCGCTGCGAAGCGCGACGGCCGAATCCCTAAAGAAAGCTTTTAAAGAACGCATAATCGCGAGGTATGGGGTCCCCAAAATAGTCATAACGGACAACGGAGTCCAGTTTACCAGCAATACCTTCAAGAGTTTCCTGGCCGAAATGGGAGCCAGGCAACAGTTCACAGCTCCATACACCCCACAGGAGAACCCGACTGAGAGAGCCAATAGGACGGTGAAAACAATGATTGCGCAGTTCGCAGGGCAGAACCAAAGAGACTGGGACGAAAAATGGCCAGAAATCATGCTGGCAGTAAACACGAGCGTTTCAGAATCCACAGGTTACACACCGTCGTTCATTACCCAAGGCAGAGAACCAAGACTACCGAGCGCCCTATACGACAGAGAAACCGTAGGGACCGGACGACCGACAGAGACCCCGGAAGAGAATGCTAACAAACTCAGGGAAATCTTCGAGATTGTAAGGCGGAACCTGGAAAGAGCATCCCAGGACCAGGTTAGGCATTATAACCTAAGGAGGAGGCAATGGACGCCAAAGGTGGGTGACGTCGACACCATTTATCAAAAGCGGCCGAGGGGTTCGCAGCAAAATTGGCCCCAAGATACGACGGACCTTACCAAGTCATAGGTTTTGCGTCACCAGTAATCTGCAAAATACGACACATAAACACAAAGAAAGAGCGGACCATCCACGTAAGCGAGCTGAAACAGCAATAAACGGAAAACACAGGCGAGCGGCTACAGCAAGCAGACACAACAGATGCAAAACAACATTAAAAGTCCAAGGATACCTACAAGGATGACCAAAGGATACTACGAAAGGATCCCAAGGATACCTCCAAGGATGGCCAAAGGATACTACGAAGGGTGTCCAAGGATACCTCCAAGGATGACCAAAGGACACTACGAAAGGATCCCAAGGATACCTCCAAGGATGCCCAAAGGATACTACGAAAGGAGTCCAAGGATACCTCCAAGGATGCCCAAAGGATACTACGAACAAATTCCAAGGATACCTCCAAGGATTCGAAAGGGATACTACAAACCGTCTCCAAGGATACTACAGGGCATCTACAAAGGCGCAATGAAACACATAAAGGACATCAGGAGAACGTCAAGAACACAAAGGGAGCAAACCAGAGCGTCCAAGGACTCGATTGGGACTGATTGGAGGGAAGAAAAACACGCATCAACAGTCTGCCAGGGAAGGGGGAAGACGGCACAGATCAGAGAGCTGTACCGTAGATCCGTAGATCCGTAGGAAGAAGGGGAGGCCGAAGGAAATAAAAACTTGATTATCGCCCACTGCCGGTCGATGTGCCCCGCGGAAATTGCGATCCACAAGGTAAGCGACGTCTCTGCCACAAGCCTCTGCCAGCGCCAGCAGCGCCTCGACCACGCCCCGCCCACCCACGATGACGCCGAGGAGGTGGAGCGGCTGGAGCATTGGGCAACACGATGTTCAGCAATCGGTTCATCCTGCAGACGGTGTCAAAATTGGTAGAGCCGCAGCCGGAATCGCCACTGGAACAGCAGCTGGAGGACAGTCGGAGCAAGGTGTGGGGTATGTCGGTGTCCCCTGAGATGTTCACTCTGCGATTGGAAAACGAGGCCATCGATACGATCATGTACTCCCTAATGGCCGGCTGTGGGGATGTGCGCCAGCTGTGCTGGCCAGTTGTGCCTTGTGGAGGAGGAGAACGCCAAGACAGCGTGGAGTCTGAAGCCTGGGGCGCAGTCGGCGATGGCGTCAATAGCGCCTTCCAGCGACTCATGCGCGATGATCAGGCTGACGAGTGAAGGCCGGAAGGAAAGAAAAAGATGAGAGGAAACAAATTTTAAAGAAATGCGAAAACTTACCTAGAAAGTTGCAAAATCACCATGGGCCAGGGAAGGGGGCGCCTCGATAGGCGATCGATTGGCACTAGATGAAAGTGCGATCGATGGGTACACGTCAAATGGTAATATCGGCCAAAGGTGGAAGTATCGCAACGAGCAGGTGGCAACGCCGCACCGTCGATATCGATATCGCACGGCGATCACACACGAATGGTGTGACCAGGCGGAGGAAGCAAATAAAAGGAGTAGAACGCAGCGATGAGCAGCGAGCTGGGGATCGATAGCACACGAGTATCGATGTCCCAGTGGAGTCAGGAAAGATATCGGCGCGGGAGATTCAAGTTGCTACGAGGAGGATGACCAGCGCTGTAGAAACTCAACGGAGTTAAGAGCGTCGTGGGAGCATCGAGGGAGCAACGAGGGAGCGCCGCGGGAATTACAAGGACTCGAAGGCTAGGATAAACAAGAAAACGCCGGAGAGTAGGAACAAGTTTAAAATGTTTCCCGAAGTAAGGGGGGAATGTGAGGAGTTGAATAACTCCCCACAAATAGAAACAGCAGCAGATGGCCGGCCGCTTGCCAGATACGCGGCGAATTCGCGTAGTAACGGCGCGGCGAGGAGAGCGAGAGAGTTTGGAGACCAACGAAGGAGAGCGAGAGAGTTTGGAGACCAATGAAGGAGAGCGAGAGAGTTTGGAGACCGAGAATGGAGATCGAGAGAGAGTGGAGACTTCGCGGGCAAGGCAAGAGTGCCGTGTGCAAAAGCGGGTAACGGGACTCCATCGGACTTTGGACTCTCCCGTGAACTTTGGACCGGGAGAGGAAGTGCCACATCTCGGCGGTGGAGCGGCACACAGGCGTGCCACAAGCATCACGGGAATCAGCGGGATGGCAGCAGTGGGCGGAGCATCGATTGGAAACGGTACGGGAACGACAAGTGGGTCATCCAGGAGGCACGGACTTTGGACCCAGAATGGAGAGATCCAGCGGGCCGTGCGCAAAAGGGAAATAACGGTTCCCGGAGGCCCTATATAAGGCCGCAGAGCGCTGGCAGCTGGATCAGTCGATCACAAGGAGTCAAACCGTCAAGATCAATCAGATACCAAAGTGGACAATCAAACAACCCGATAATCTACAAGGGAGCAACAGCAAGTCGAGTCGCCAGGGAAACAACGCCGTGGGAGCCTACAAGGAGCAAGATTGCTACGTCGAGACGTTCGGGATTGGGATACCAGGAATCTCCGAATTGAGACGCAGGTAGCTGAGATCCAGAGGGCGTCACACGGCTAGGTCAAGGCGGTCGTTTAACTTTATCCACAAAGTCCTGGCGTTACGCCTGGAGAGAGTATAACCAGCCAGAAGGGAGAGCGGTCGATCGGTACGGTCTCGAGTGGAATTGTCCAGGAGAGCCCTACAGATTGGACTTGCGAGGTCCCGGAGCGGCGTGCCCGAACCCCAAATATAACAAGCCAGAAGGGAGAGCGGTCGATCGGTACGGTCTCGAGTGGAATTGTCCAGGAGAGCCCTACAGATTCGACTTGCGAGGTCCCGGAGCGGCGTGCCCGAACCCCGAGTACCAAAAGCCACGCGGAAACGTCCAGGACCAAAAGCAAAAGGGTGAGGCTAGGGTGGAACGTTCGTTTACACTAGGCGTGGAAGCGAAGTAAAGCGCGAGGCAGCTTCCTGGCGTTACCGCCTTGACTGTCCGCGCGGGCTGAGCAGAAACCCCAGTGGGACCATCCGGGACAGAGCAAGGGACAGGCGGCGGTGTGTCGAAAGGAGCGATCCTGGAGAGCGCAGCTTCTGTTCACCCTAGTCTGAGAACGGTGACGCTTCCCTAAGCCCGTACGGCTGACCCCCTCGCGAGTCCGAGTCGTTACCAGCAGTCACCAAGTCACGCGTGCGAAGCGATCAGCGAGCGAGCGTCTTCAGGGAGCAGCGAGCGTCTTCAGGGAGCTGCGAGGATCTTCAGGGAGCTGCGAGGATCTTCAGGGAGCTGCGAGTATCTTCAGAGAGCTACAGGACTGGAGCACCGAGTCTTCAAAGGCGAGAGGTCGTCAAGTCAATCAGGACCATCGGACGTACCGAGGGTCACAAGCAACGAGTCAAGGCCAACCAAGCGACTAAGACACTTGTAATAATATACCCACAATAAACCCAATACGAACCCGTGAATTCTGTGCTTTCTCACTGAGCTACTGGGCGGTCACGTTAATATAAATTTGGTGGGACGAACACACAATATACTGAGCTAGCCGCCCGAATCTCGTAGCGAGCAGACCATAAAAATCAGTTCGTTACAAGATATATTCGGAAAAGAATCCGAATCAATATCAACAAATAATTTCTACAAACAAAAAATAAGAATGAAAGATGATGAGCCTGTATACATAAAGAATTATAGAATTCCCCACAGTCAAAAAGACGAAGTAGAAAAACAAGTAGACAAATTAATTAAAGACAAAATAGTAGAACCTTCAGTTTCTGAATACAACAGTCCATTACTAATCGTCCCGAAAAAATCATTACCAAATTGTGACACTAAAAGATGGCGTTTAGTAATTGATTACCGCCAAATTAACAAAAAAATGTTATCAGATAAATTTCCACTACCAAGAATAGACGATATTCTTGACCAATTAGGTAGAGCTAAATACTTTTCATGTTTAGATCTAATGTCAGGATTTTATCAAATAGAACTCGAAGAAACGTCTAGAAATATAACATCTTTCTCCACGAGCAAGGGCTCCTATCGCTTCACGCGATTACCTTATGGTTTAAAAATAGCGCCAAATTCTTTCCAAAGAATGATGACAATTGCATTTTCAGGTATCGAACCTTCACAGGCATTCTTGTATATGGATGACCTAAGTGTCATCGGTTGTTCAGAAAAACATATGATTAAAAATCTTACAAACGTTTTTGACTTATGTAGGAAGCACAACCTTAAATTGCACCCAGAAAAGTGCACATTTTTCAGACACGAAGTGACCTTCCTTGGACACAAGTGTACTGACAAAGGTATTTTGCCAGATAATAAAAAATACGATGTAATAAAAAAATACCCAGTCCCAACGGACGCAGACAGCGCTAGAAGATTCGTTGCATTTTGCAATTACTACAGACGTTTTATTAAAAATTTTTCCGATTACTCACGACACATAACTAGATTATGTAAAAAGAATGTTAAATTCGAATGGACAGATGAATGTCAAAACGCATTCGAATACCTTAAAATTCAATTGATGAAACCTACACTTCTACAATACCCAGATCTTAATAAAGAATTTTGTATAACAACAGATGCAAGCAAACAAGCGTGTGGAGCTGTTCTTACTCAAGATTACAATAACACACAGTTACCAGTAGCCTATGCATCAAGATCATTTACTAAAGGAGAAAGCAACAAAAATACAACTGAACAGGAATTAGCAGCTATCCACTGGGCGATAATTCATTTTAGACCATACATTTATGGAAGACATTTCACAGTCAAGACAGACCATAGGCCATTAACCTACTTATTTTCGATGACAAACCCGAGCTCAAAACTGACCCGAATGAGATTAGACTTAGAAGAATATGATTTTACTGTGGAATATCTTAAGGGAAAAGACAATCATATAGCCGACGCGCTTTCAAGAATAACCATAACGGATTTAAAGAATATTCAAACGAATAATAAAATTCTGACAGTCACTACCAGAAACCAAAGTAAACAGAAAAATTCCTGCGCAGGAAAAGAAAAAGAAAAAATAGATTTGCCTAGGCAAACTCTAAATAAAGCTTCTCAGCCCAACGTATACGAAGTCATTGTAAATGACGAGGTACGAAAAGTAGTGACATTGCGAATAACAGATTCACTATGTTTACTTAAGCATGGAAAAAAAGTTATAGCAAGAATTGATGTTAGCGATATGTACACCAATGGAATTCTCGACTTAGGTCAGTTCTTTCAAAGGCTTAAAAAAGAAGCCGGTATACTTAATATCAGCAAACTCAAAGTGGCACCGAGCGAAAAGATCTTTGACACTGAATCAATAGAATCTTTTAAAATAATGGACAATAAAACATTACAATCTCTAAGAGTAGCGCTACTCAAGCCGGTGACCCTATTATCAAATAATGATAAAGAGAAAGAAGCATTACTGTTTACATTCCATGACGATCCAATTCAAGGAGGTCATACAGGCATAGCTAGAACATTAGCAAAGATAAAAAGGCATTATTATTGGAAAAATATGACCCGATTTATAACAAATTATATAAGAAAATGCCCAAAATGCCAAAAATCCAAAACAACCAAACATACAAAAACACCATTGACTATAACTAAAACGCCACAAATGGCTTTTGACAGGGTAATTGTGGATACGATCGGTCCACTACCTAAATCTGAACAAGGAAACGAATATGCAGTAACCCTAATCTGCGATTTAACTAAATACCTTGTGGCAATACCAATCCAAAACAAAAGTGCAAAAACAGTAGCAAAAGCTATATTCGAAGATTTTATTCTAACCTACGGACCAATGAAGACGTTCATAACGGACATGGGAACAGAATATAAAAATTCGATAATTGAAGAGTTATGTAAAAATTTAAATATAAAAAACATAACTTCTACCGCACACCATCACCAAACTGTAGGAACCGTGGAGCGAAGCCACAGAACATTTAATACATCATACATCTCAGTTGATAAAACAGATTGGGATGTATGGCTCCAGTACTTCGTATATTGTTTCAACACAACACCATCTATGGCACATGACTACTGTCCATATGAGTTAATTTTTGGTAAAACTCCAAATTTACCTCAACATTTTAATAGCATGTTAAAATAAAACCTCTATATAATGTGGATGACTACGCAAAAGAATCTAAGTTTAGACTAGAACAAGCATTTAAGAGAGCTAGATTAATGCTAGAATCTCATGAAAAGAAACAAAAAATTAGATATGACAAAAATACCTTAGATTTTGATTTAAAAATAGGAGATCAGGTTTTATTGAAAAATGAAACAGGGCATAAGCTAGACTTCAAATATACTGGACCTTATAAGGTTGAAAATATAGAAGAAAATGATAACATAGTAATTTCAAATAACAAAAATAAAAAACAAACAGTACATAAGGATAGATTAAACATTTTTATTTCATAATCACTTTAATTCTCTTATAAATATATCTCGTATAGCCATACATAAATTAAGAACCATAATTATAATGGAAATATAAAACAAAAAAAAAATACTTAAATATATAATACTTATTGATTCGAAAAAATAATAATAAATTAAATAAATAACAAAAAAAAAAATATATATATATATATTATTATAAAACAAGATGTTCATTTATATTTCATACACATATAGTAAGAAAATAACTTCATAGAATTACGTTATTTTTCAAAAGGAGGGAGATGTAGTATGCATGTATCATTGTAGCGAGAACCCACTGTACCGACACCAACATTGTGTTACAGTGTACTTAAACAAATACAAAAGTGCCGGTCGCTAAACTTTTGCGGCCAGCCGAAATATGAATGCGCCTCAGAGCCCAACTTGTGGGAAGTGCTAGTGTCAGCATATTCCCATGGCCTGAGTGCGGACACATACAAAGCATGCATGTACAACTCCTCTCGCGCTCTCAGTGCTACCAGCACAAATACAATTGAGAGCATATACTTCAATATATATGACGGTCGCTGCCAATGTTTGCAGGCAGCGCACCCGCAAATAGCTAGCTGTAAATTATTCATATTTTGACCATTGCCCAATAAAGACCGTGTTCACGAAAATCGTAACAAATGACAATTCTATTAATGAATGAATGATGGCTAATACAACACTTCACCAAAACGATTGGTGCGTTGTGTGGGATCCTGGAAGGCTCGATGGCTCCTGCGCGGAGCAGTTTGTCTACTTGGGTATCGATGACATGTTTCATCGCGGGGTTCCTGGGATAATACCTTTGCTCCAATGGTTTATCGCGACGATACGGTGTTAGGCGTCATGCGATACCCCCTGGAGACTCTCGAACAAAGCTAACTCTCGGTCGACGAAGCCTTGTTGCCCCAGGCTTAAAAGTACAATTTGTCGCTCCTCGTCGTGCTCTTCCGGTTCCATCCTTACCGGTATCCCAGTGGCCGTGGCCTGGGCTGGGCTGAGAACCTTTGCTCCTCCTTGTCTGTTAGTCCCCAATTGGACCTTAAACTCGACGGGGCGTACCGCTTCTCCTTGATCGTCCCTTGGTGGTATGAGTACTGGGAGTAACAAAGGATCTCCTAATGCTTGGGGCTCAGGCTGCAAGTCAATGGTGGCTTGCCCACATCGCACGCGCGTTTCTGTCGATTTGAGGAAATCCATCCCAAGTATCACTCGATCCAACATGGTGGGCATCACCAACATGGGTAAGAGTACTGTGGTGCCCGCCAACGTGACCGGAGTTCGCCACAAATTCGTCACGTCCAGACATGACCGATCGGCCAACGCTATTCTAGTGACCACATCCCGAACCTCGCCTGCGCGGGCGACCAGGTTTGTAAAACTTTCACTGGCGAAATTCCTCGATGCCCCGGTATCAACGTTAGCGTCCACCCATCTCCCTCCCACTTCTATCGCTGCCGTGATGAGCCCACCGTGTACCCTTAACGGGGGGTTTGCTGGGGTCGCTTGTCTCCGCCGCACTCGGGTTCCGGCGGAGACGTCCTCCGTTTCCCGAGGCATTTCGACGGCAGCACTCTATGGTTAACACTCCTACTCGGCCACAATCTTAACAGAAGTCGCGGCGTGGGTTGGGACAGTCTCGACGGAAGTGTCCGTTCTCACCGCAGTGGCCGCAGGCACGCTGCACATCTACTCGGGAGGTTCCTTGCCCGATCATCCGGTGAGTCACGTGTTCTTCCTGCGTAGTCCTCTCCGAGTTCCGGAAGGGGTTCGGCGACCGTCGAAGTTGCGATCCCTCGTGGTTTCCGCCCGTCACCCCTGGGGTTCCACATAGAATCGACTCGAGTTGTTTGACTCTCTCGTACTCGGTAGCCATGTGGGTCAGCTGCTTTAACGTCGCGAATTCGCTGCGCTTGATATACAGCCGATTCTCTGGAGCCATGTTTTCGTATGCTCGTGTTGCATCTTCGTTCTGAGCTCGATCAGGTATGTTTTGAAGGGCTCTCCGTTCCTCTGCACGTGAGTCCGAATCTCATCCTCTAGTCTTTCGAAATATCGTGGAGGTAGGAAGAAATCCAGGAATTCCCTCCGGAAAGTTTCCCAAGAGGCGGACTACAGATGGCTAGTACGAAACCACCGTGCCGCCGGGCCCTTGAAGATATCGGACATAGCCCGGAGGATCTCTTCCGGATTTATCCTATATGTCGTCATCTTCTCCTCGAGTGCGGCGATGAGAGTCAACGGATCTGAGCTACCGTCGAACCGCAGGTTCCACTTATCCATCTTCTCGGGGAGCAAATGCTTAGTGGGAGTCGTATTACTCCGTACATTCTGTTCGTGTAGGCCAGTGGCTGAGCGAACATCTACTGGCGGCACCCAGACGCCGTGCGTCGTTCCTGGATATATCCCTCGATGCCGTGTTGGAATCTTGACCGGCGCAGCGTCAGAGCCGACAGGGATCCGGAGGGACTCCGCAAATTGTCTCATCTCGTCGTCCTTCCCTGCAGGGTTGGGGTTCGGGGACCGACTGCTATACTGTTCCTGCAACTGAGCTAGTCGGTTCCACACCCGTTGTGGGAAGGATCCTGCGTTGACTAGGTTAGCAAACGCCTTCCTGGCCTCCTTGACGGTACCATCCGCTTTAAAGCCAAACTCAACGGCGAGTGAGTTGAGTTCGTCTTTTCGACGAGCATATGTATATCCAGCGAACTCCTACACCAGGGTTTTTGATAAAATCGGCTTCTCCGTACTCACTGTCTGATTCCTTAGAAGTACTCATCGTCTTAGTTTCCTGTTCGGATTTCCCTCTAAAGTCCACCTATTTCTTCCTGACACTGGGTAGGGGCAGTCGTTGCGTCTAGACTCTCCGGGCGATTCTTCCCTTTTGACAGTGGGTCTTTAGGCCACTTGGATAAATCCCTAGCTAGTCTCGGCTTCCCTGTTCGGGCGCCACTTGTAAGGATGCTTTCTCGGCCAGGGTACAGATCTCAGGTTAGATCCAAGAGTCCTTTACAAGAAAATTTGTAAATCACCGAAACACCGGACTAGAGGGTTCCACTCCATGGGGGAACGGGTAACTTTGAGGAGGTCTTCACCGGAAGTCCTTATTTGTGTCGAGGAAAACGCAGACGACGTTGGTTATGCAGAGTCCAATTCCTGGGTTACGACCTAGCGGGCTGGCCTGAGTCTTGTACTTCGCGTCAGAGGCGAAAAATCCCCCGGGCTGAACCTTCGGGCGAAGCCAAGCCGGAAGGGGTACTTTGCTGGCGTAAGAGTCTTGTATTTCGCGTCAGAGGTGAATAATCCACCGGGCTGAATCTTCGGGCGAGGCCAAGCCGGGAGGATACTTTGCGGGCGTCAGGTAGTAAGCGGGCGGTTAAGTTAGACTCGATCGACCGGCCGGGACGGGAGCTAGGAAGACGGATCAGGCGGGACGTGTGTCCACGCGCAAATCCCAAAACCACGGAAGATGCGGGAAAACTAGGATTTCGGATAAGGCGGGAAGGGTGTCCACGCACAAATCCCAAAACTACGGAGGAGGCGGGAAAACTAAGATCACTGATATGGCGGCAAGGGTGTCCACGCGCAAATCCCAAAACAACGGAAGAGGCGGGAAAACTAGGATTTCGGATAAGGCGGGAAGGGAGTCCACGCACAAATCCCAAAACTACGGAGGAGGCGGGAAATCTAAGATCACGGATAAGGCGGGAAGGGTGTCTACGCGCAAATCCCAAAACTACGGAAGAGGCAGGAAAACTAGGACTTCGGATAAGGCGGGTAGGGTGTCCACGCGCAAGTCCCAAAACTACGGAGGAGGCGGGAAAACTAAGATCACGGATAAGGCGGGAAGGGTGTCCACGCGCAAATCCCGAAACTACAGAAGATACCTGAAAAATACTAGATTTAGTACCTGGCTACGAAAAGAAAACACACGATCGGGAGGTGCGATTATATATTCTTCACTATTTATTCAATTCATCCTCATTCGGGTACGCTACACCGTTTTGAGCACATGAGAACCTGGTCGTACTAACCTCTGCTGACCCGTTTTATATATATCTTTAAAATCATCCGCGAACCACCGCGTAGAACTTGGCTGGGAGCGGTCGCGTCAGGCGTCCTGCGATTCTCCACCGGCGGGAAAGCTCGAGGAGCACACGTGGCTTTCGACGCCTCGCTAAGTCGTGTCCAAATCACACGTCTACCCGTTCCGCGGTCCCGAGAGAATAGGAATCGTCCCAATCGCTGTGTGACCGCCTTCCCTTTTCCGCCCTTTTCCTGCATTCGGGATTTATAGTATTTTCCTACTACTGGCATTGTAGCTCCTTTGCTTTTCTAGTATTTAACATGTTTTGGCGAACTATCGGTTAGCGTTGCCACCCCGGGCTCTGAACGTATTTCTCTTAAAGCTGTTATAACGGTAGTAATAAAGATTGTGGCGTACGCGCCTTCTAGGCGGTCTCGTCACAATTCTTTGACAACAATTGGGCGTTATTTCTAAACCGTAAGGTAGTCGTGTAATACGTAAATAAAGTAACGTAAGAAAGTAAAAATTATTACTTACCTCTCTTGTCCACCATTATTTAGAATACTGTTCTTCTTGGACGTTGATGCACTATGGTCAGTACAAACAAGTGGCCCTACGACACCAAGCAATGCTTGTTACGCGCGGAGCCCTTCACCGTTTTGGGCGAGTAAACAAAATCGCGGACAAAGATAAAGACCATATTACAATAGACAATTAAAAATACTGGTCAAAATACGAATAGACAAGATACATAAAGTAAAACTAATTAGTTACTAGGTAGGATAGTATTATTGATTTAAAGATAGGAAGTGAGTCGGTAGTAGATATTAGGGGATATAGTATATTATAATCATTGCAAAGTACTCTAAAAAGTTCATGCATTGCATAATTAGAGATACAGTGATTTATTTATTTCTTTACTTATCGCCAATGGATGAATCCTTATCTGGCTACATACGATTACCTTAAATCTATTATTGAAAATTACTTAAAAAATATTCCCTAAGGGCTTGTATATCTTTATTTGTATATCTTTATTTGCCCCCCAGCTGAATCCAATGCTAGAAGGCAAAGAATTATATAATCTAAGAGCCCTTAGTAGTGGCTCATTGCGAGCATAATTAGTCCTGACAGCACGGTCCAGAAATGGAACCATGGTACGGAGATTCCTGGCAGGAACATTAAAATTGATGCATCCCAACAGGCAAGGACAATCAATATTTCCTACTAGCAGATCATTAAGAAAGAGAAGGCCAGCAGTTGCACGGCGATCCTTCAAGGAACCAGTGTGAAGCAGGGAACACTGACTATCATAGGGCGGTGCCGGTTCAGTAAAATGCAAGGATTGCAATGCAAACTTCAAAAACTTTTTCTGCAACCTCTCAATCCTATTGATCTGGACACTTCCCGAGGGATGCCAAACAAAGGAAGCATATTCAACCCTAGAACGGACAAAAGCAGAATATACAGACAATCTGGAATACGGATCTTTGAATAATAAAGTGTTTCTCTTTACAAAGCCGAACATTGCATAAGCCTTTGGTAATATAAAATTCAGGTGCTCATTAAACAGAAATTTGTCATCAAATAATACCCCCAGATCAACTATTTCATTCAAAACAGAGAGAGGGTAGTTATTGATGTGATAAGTGGATGGAATAGTTACAGAACGTTTCGCATAACGTACGATGTGGCATTTGTTAAGGCTTAAAGGCAAACTATTTTTGGAACACCAACTGCCGATACTATCTGGGTTAGATTGAAGCAATATCGAATCATTTACGTTACTGACAGTCCTATAAATCTTTAGGTCATCTGCATATAAAAGGAAGCTAGAAAAATGGATACAGGCACAAATGTCATTTATAAAAATAATGAAAAGTAAGGGGCCAAGGGAGCTACCCTGAGGAAGTCCAGATGTCGCTTTATAAGGATGGGATAATGCACCACCTACTTCAGCATGATAGCGTCGGTTATCCAAATACGATGCTATCCAGTTAAGAAAAAAGGAGTGAAAGCCAAGTTTGGAAAGTTTAGCCATTAGGGCAGAGTGACATACCTTGTCAAAAGCCTTGGCAAAATCTGTGTAAATCGTGTCCATCTGCAAATGATCCTCAAATGCATTTATACAGTGCTTGGTAAAGACAGCCAAGTTGGTCGTCGTAGATCGACCGGGCATGAAGCCATGTTGATTAGGTTCGATGTAAGACTTTATTGAGAAAGATAATTTTTTGAAAATTATTCTTTCGAAAAATTTAGCTATGGTGCTGATCTTAGCAATTGGTCTATAGTTAGAAATATCAAATTTACTACCTCCTTTATGGACCGGCGTGACTCTAGAAATATTCCATCTAACTGGGAATCTTCCTTGAGACACGGAAGAAGAGAACAGAATTTGCAGGGGTAGGTAAAGACTGGCAATACAATTCTTAAGAAAGAATGAAGAAATTCCATCAAAGTCTAGTCTTGGGGAATCATCAAAATAACTAATTGCTTCAAAAATGTCATCATACGATATGTCCAGGCTCCCAATGTTGCAAATTTCTGCAATTGAATTTAAAGTTTCCAGGTCATACCAATCATCGGAAGGTTCCATGTTCGAGGAAAAAAAGGCAGCAAACAAAATTGCGATATCGGCCTCAGTGGAAGCAACACATCACCATACGACATTGTTGAAGGTATAGATTTGTTTTTTTTGAGTTGACAAAGCGCCAAAACGCCTTAGGGTTGGCCTTAAAACTATGCTCAACTTCAACTTCAACTTTATTAAGAAACTCAAACTCCCGTTTATGCTGCCTATATCTTTCACCATCGGCCAGGTTATGTGTTATAGAAAATTTTTTGTAGTATTTGTTTCTAAGGTTTTTGATTTTTTGCAGTCCCTTAGTATACCAAGGAAGCCTGTAGGAACCCCGTATCTTGGAACGGACTATGCTGTCAAGAGTATTTCTAATCGTTGAAAGAAAGGTTTTATAATTAGTTTCTATGCAAGGGTTCGATAGCAAGGCACCCCAATTTAAGGATAGCAGGCAATCCCTTAGGGAACTCAAACTAGAGGGATCAAATATATATCTAGGATTAGAATCATTGAATGGCAGAAAGCTGTAAAATTCGATGTTTAGGCACAAGGGTTTGTGATGTACAACACAATTTGAAATCGTAAATTCAGCCAGAGTTACGTTAGAGTGAACAATAAAACTAATGAAGATTAAATCAAGCAGCTTATGCAAATCATTGAAAACATTATTAATTTGGGTGAGGCCCATACTAAAACTGTCATCAATGACAATTATTTCATGTGAATGATGAACATTTCCAGGCACCATAGCAGATGCTTGTGGGTCCCACGTCCAGAAAACAGAGCTGAGGTTGAAGTCTCAAGCCACAAGCCAGTCCTCCAAGTTGGCATGTATGTTAGAGATGTTGTCTAAGTGACCCTGGTAAAGCCCAAAATCACTGCCAGGGGGAACATAGGAAGCCACAATCGATATCTTCCCGGATGAGCCAGACACCGCCACCGCCAATTGGTCCAGAAGGGAGTCATCATTATGGAGTCGAATTACAGTGCAACAGAATTTACGGCTAACAGCCACGATGACACCATCTCCTCTCTCGCACTGCATTCTGCCGAAGTCTCTATCTTTACGAAAAACTTGGAATAATTTAGGATCGAAGAATTCATTCGAACTAAAGTTAGAATTTAGCCAAGTCTCAACCAGTATGATAATGTCATAGTCACTGTTGGAAGTATTCATAAAGACAGACTGCGTTTTAGTTCTCATGCCGGATATATTTTGAAAGTATATTTCAAGCCATTATTTCCTGAATGATGGCTATTTAATACTAAAGGAATATAGTTTCTAGTGAATCTATTTGGCACATTAAAATGCAGGCGACCCAGTAACTCGGGACTCTCCACATCACAATGATTAAGATTTCTAATAAACGTAATACAAAGCATAGTTCTACGGTTAGCTAATGATGGTAAGTTAATTAGAAGTAGTCTACTAGAGTAGGATGGTAGTATTAGGCTTGTATCCCAGTTGAGTCTCGTAAGGCAAATATTAACAAGTTTTTTTGCACAGACTCAATCCGATCTATATGCCCATATTAGGGACTGCAAACAGGAGCGCAGTACTCAAGAATTGGACGGACTAATGAAATAAACAAGGTCTTTGTGACATAGGGATCATCGAATTCCTTCGACCACTTTTTGATAAATGCAAGCACGCCCCTGGCTTTATTTACCATAGTAGTAATGTGATCAGCACATTTAAGCTTGGGGTCCTCAGTATCAAGTGCACACTGACCGTTTAGAGTCCGTACAGAAACAATTTCTTCTTTTTCCCTTACGTGGTTTGAACTGAGATCCGTTGATTTGGTAAGCGGCCTTACCTTCAATGTTCCTGTTAGACAAATGCGAAACTACTATCCTATTAACTTGCCACGATCTACATCTAATTTTAGTCAGCAGGAGCCTTTCGCATTCTGTCTAATAATTACAACATCCTATATCATTTAACTTGTTTCTCAACTTCTATTTCTGTATTAAAAACTAAAATCTTAGCTCATTTTCTTTAGTCTTAGTTTAGCTATGTTTCGTCCTGTCCTTAATTGTTATGTACCTTCTTGAATAAATGCAATTGTCATCATTCTTTGACAAGAATTGGGCGCTATTTTTAAACCGTAAGGTAGTCGTGTAAAACGATTTCTCGTAGAAAATGACGTTATATTTCTTGATTTTTCATCAAGTTCTATTTGATGGAATCCGGACATTAAATATAAGCATGAGAAATATTTTGCTCTGCCTAGTTGGTCAAGAATATCATATATTCTTGGAAGTGGAAATTTTTCTGTCCACGTCTGTATATTTTAAACATAATTCATTAATTTGTTTTGTTCAGGCGGAAAATTATTTTTAAATTTATTTGGATAGTTTTATATCGTTAGAATCTGCCATTTGGTAATTAGTTAATGGCTCGAATTTACTGATGTCGGTTGTGTTTAAGATTCGCTTGTATGCGTTTTTTGAATTTGAGTTTGACTTCCCAATGAATGAGATGGTATATTTCCTGATTGGGTATTTGTTTTTAAACCCTTGCAGAGGATATATTGATTTCAGTAAGAAGTTTGCAACGCAGTGAAGGAGACGTTTCCGACCCCATAAAGTATATATATTCTTGATCAGCATGACTAGACGAGTCAATCTAGCCATGTCCGTCTGTCCGTCCGTTTCTACGCAAACTAGTCTCTCAGTTTTAAAGCTTTACGGGCTGAAACTTTCCCAAAAGTCTTATATCTTTTGCAGGTAGTATATAAGTCGGAAGCAGGCAGATCGGACAACTATATCTTATAGCTCCCATAGGAATAATCGGTAAAAAAATTTAAAAAAAATTATATCTTTGGTGTTTTTAAGCATATAACCTCCTACGCTTGGAAATAAAATTTTTTATTTTGTTTTGAATTTCGAATTAAATTTTATCGAAATCGGACGACTATATCATATAGCTGCCATAGGATCGATCGGAAAAATTGGTAGGAAAATAATATGAAACAAATTATAGCTTCGGTGTTTTTCAACATATAACCTCCTACGCTTGGAAATAAAATTTTTGAAATAGTTCTGAATTTCGAATTTAATTTTATCAAAATCGGACGACTATATCATATAGCTGCCATAGGAACGAACGAAAAATTGGTGGGAAAATAATATGAAACAAATTATAGCTTCGGTGTTTTTAACATATAACCTCCTACGCTTGGAAATAACATTTTTTAATTAGTTCTGAATTTCGAATTTAATTTGATCAAAATCGGACAACTATATTATATAGCTGCCATAGGAACGATCGCAAAATTGGTAGGAAAATAATATGAAACAAATTATAGCTTCGGTGTTGTTGGACATATTATCTTATACTATTGGAAATATCATTTTTTATATTTTTAAGTTTAATAATTATAGCTGCAAGGGTATACAAGCTTCGGCTTGCCGAAGTTAACTTCCTTTCTTGTTTTTTTTGCATTAAGTTTACTTGAATTTTTTCATGAACTCTATTCCAATTATTTCGTCACCTGGGGTCGGAAAATTATTTTATATATATATGGAAGTTAGTATTTTGTAGTGTCCTAAGCTCAGTTCTTAGTGAATGTGTTCCTTATAGTCTTCCTCCAAAGTTAGACAGGCCTCCATGGTTTACCAATGAGCAGCGGAGAATTAGAAATCTTAAAACAAGCTTCTATAAAAAGTACAAAAAGCCGGGTAGGCCATTCGATTTGTCAAGATTTGTGGTGGCTCGTACTAATTTTAATGCACTTAACAGTCATTGCTATTCCATGTATTTGAACCGATGTAAATTATAATTATCAAAGGATCCGAGGCAGTTTTATAACTTTGTTAATGCTAAGCGAAAATCTTCAGCGTTGCCATCACCGGTTCGATTAAACTCTATGGAGGCATCTTCGGATCCCGAAACTGCAGATTTACTTGCTGAATTCTTCCAATCTACTCATAGTTCTGTTTCTTGGTCTAAGTCTAGCTACCCTAATCACTTAAATAGGGCAAATTTTATTTTTATACTCGTTACTAGTAGAGTAAAAGGGTATACTAGATTCGTCGGAAAGTATGTAACAGGCAGAAGGAAGCGTTTCCGAAACCATAAAGCATATATATTCTTGATCAGGTTCACTAGCCGAGTCGATGTAGCCATGCCCGTCTGTCCGTCTGTCTGTCCGTCCGGATGAACGCTGAGATCTATAACTATAAGAGCTAGGCTATTGCACAGCGCAAGTTTGTATCAGCAGAGTGCCACGCCCACTATAACGCCTATAAGCCGCCCAAGACTGTGGCTCCTACAGTTTTGATGCTAGAATTGAAATTTTAACTAAAGTGTATTGTTCTCATCAATAGCTATCGATTGACTCAAAAAAAAAAAGTTTGCCACGCCCACTTTAACGCCCACAAACTGCCCACAAACTGCCCACAAACTTCAAAAAATCGTAAATATGAACGCGGATATCTCGGAAACTATCAAAGATAGAAATTGTGATTTCAGATTTAGATTCCGTAGCCTCTAAATCTAACGCCCACAAGCCGCCCAAGCCTGTGGCGCCCACAATTTTCATACTAGATAAAAAATGTAAACTGAAATGTATTAGTCTAGTCAATACCTACCGATTTATCGAGTTTGCCACGCCCACTCTAACGCCCATAACGCTTAAATCTGTCTACTGCTTACATAACCATATATTGAGATCGCGGGTAGGTGGCGCTTTTCAATCTCGCTTTGCTGCTTGCAAATCTCCATTTCCCTTTTGTCTCTTTAGCTGAGTAACGGGTATCTGATAGCTGAGGTACTCGACTATAGCGTTCTTCCTTGTTTCTCCTGTAATTACCAAAAGTTCTCTCTTAAGTGATTGAGAAACTACAACGCCAACCTATTCTCCTGGGCCAGATGGACTCCCTAGGTGTGTGCTTAAGTTTTGTGCCCGAACCATTTGTAAACCCATTCTTAAACTTTTTCATTTGTCTATCTCATTTGTTTTTCCTACTATCTGGAAAGATTCATTTATTATTCCACTCCACAAAAAGGGTGCGAAGGTAGATGTCCAGAACTATAGAGGAATCTCCAAATCGTCTTCAATTTCTAAAACATTTGAGCTTATTATAATCTCTCATTTGCAACATTTGTGCTCCTCTCTGATATCACCGTGTTAAAGTGGTTTTGTTAAACGAAGATCGACTACCACTAACCTGCTCGAATTTACATGTTTTGTAATAGATGGGTTTAACGAAAAATTGCAGACAGACGTTATATATACAGATTTTAGTAAAGCCTTTGACTCTATAAACCACTCTATTCTTTTACTCAAATTAGATCAGCTCGGGTTTCCGAATAATCTGTTAACTTGGATTTCAAGTTATTTAAATGGTAGATCTCAGAGGGTTTTATTCAAAAACGCTGTTTCCAAGATGATCAACGTGACATCTGGAGTACCTCAGGGCAGTCATTTAGGCCCTCTGCTGTTTACTCTGTTTATAAATGATCTTCCCTCTATAGTAACTCACTCTCGTGTACTAATGTATGCTGATGATGTTTGAAGCTTTGTTTTTCATATAACAATATTGAGTCTGGTTTCTGCTTGCAGTCAGACATTAATAGATTCCAGGAATGGTGTCAGTACAACCTTTTGAATTTAAACTATCTTAAATGCAGCGTTATGACTTTTTATAGGGGTACGCCAACGTTCATAAGTTACTCTCTTCAGAACATTTCCCTGGACCGAATATACTCAGTAAACGATTTAGGTGTTCTCCTAGATCCTAAACTTAAATTTGACTCCCACATAACCTCTACTGTAAATAAAGCTATGAGTGTTCTTGGGTTTATAAAGCGTTGGTCTAAAGAATTTGATGATCCATACACTACCAAATTATTATTTACCTCCCTTGTCCGTCCTAATTTGGAATACTGTTCTTCCGTTTGGAGTCCTCAGTATCAAGTGCATATGGACCGTATAGAGTCCGTACAGAAACAATTTCTTCTTTTTGCCTTACGTGGTTTGAACTGGGGTCAAAACGTCAGGTTGCCTTCATACTCGAGTAGATTGCTATTAATTAATTTGCCTAGTCTAGTAAGCCGTATAACTATGCTTGGTACTATTTTTATGAATAATCTTATCAGAGGCGATATTGATTCTGTAGATTTGGTAAGCCGCCTTACTTTCAATGTTCCTGTTAGACTAATGCGAAACTACTATCCTATCAACTTGCCACGAAGTTCATCTAATTTTAGTCAGCATGAGCCTTTTCGCGTTCTTTGTAATAATTATAACAACATATATCATTTAATTTGTTCCTCAACTTCTATCCCTGTATTAAAAACTAAAATTTTAGCTCATTTGCTGTAGTCTTGTTGATCTATGTTTTGTCCTGTCTTTGTTTGTTCTATGTACCTTCCTCGCGAACCGTATTTGCCCGAAATAAAAATGGGCCCGCGCGTAACAAGCACGTGCTTGGTGTCGTTTGGGCCACTTGTTTGTACTGCTCTTAGTGCATCAACGTTCAACAAAAGTTGGTAGAAAAGAAAATTCTTTAAGAATGTATAATATAAGTATTTTTCAAGGTCCCCCTGTTATATATGATAATAAAAATGCTTTTAGCTATGTAAGATTAAAATCACTTTAAATAAAACTGTATGAATAATTATGAAATAATAACAAAATAATATATGAAATAAAAATAAAAGAAAAATAATATACAACGTAATATTGATGGGATTAATTATTGGATTATAAAAATACCACGAAAAACAAAATAGTATAGATTTTATACTACAGGTAACGGGGAAATCGTATGTCTTATACGAAATAGTAAAACGATTTCGATAGATAGCTAAATAAGTATACTACAGCTCTCTAGATTAGTATACTATGTATACGAAATAGTATAAAACGGAACCACATAGCATAGCTTTTATACTAAATAGTATAAAGAATAAACTATCAGCATAAATTTCAAGACACTGAGTGAGTATAAATTGTATACTCGTTAGTTTAACTTTGATAGCTTCGAAAGTTTTAGTTTAATACATCTTATCAATATATTTTTGACACTCAATAGTTTAGGTTTAATGTACGAATAGTTCAGTTTCTATGATCATTTTTTTTGGTGTATATGTTTGTATAGTATTAATAAAAGTCATTTATTGTTTAAGGTACCTGAGTTTCTTACGAGTGCCTTCAGTATATAAATAATTATGAAATTAAAGAGGCCATCCGTGTGCTTTTCAAGCTCAGGTTGACTGAGTGGAAGAAAGCCAGGTAAGAAATATTGTTATCTTAAATTAAATTTTTCTCCTTAAAATACTCTTACAGTGACGATCGCAGTTCCACTTAAGAAAAAAGAATCAAATGAATTATTAATTGATAATCACGTCGCAAAATGTAGAAATAAGTACTATGTAATGTCTAATTTTAAGACAGAAATATTTAATAGTTATTGCACACTTAACCCAGAAGGTTCTTGTTTCACAAGATTACACAAATTTTACTCTATGAGTAACGGGTATAACAACATCACCCTGCCGATTTCATCCCCTTGTTTCCATGGAATCCAAGTACTTTTCGCACGCGTACAGATACATACAAAAAGGGGTAACATATAAAAATGATTTTTGTTTAACATTAAGACAAAATGGGGAGGGTATAAAGTTTCATAAAAGTATCTTATTTTATGAAATTAATAATGACGAAAAAATATTTATTTTAAGTGATCAATATTAGTTTTTGGATTTTAATGAGCACTATCAAGCCTATAAGGCATATAAGGCATCAGTTCCAAATCCCAACTTAGCTTCTAATATTTTTACCCGATCGATAATGGCAGCAATGTCGGCATCCACTGGGGCTGGGGGACCTAAAGCTTCACTGACAGCAGTACCCATAGGTACCAAAAGCTCTGGAGTCCCTGTTTCTGCTAGTGGTGGAAGAAAGAGCCTCTCGGTTGTTCCATATAGGAAGCAATTATTTGTGTCTCGTTTAACACCTGAAACCACATCTGCAGATGTTTTGGAATTTATACAACATGAATTCCCATCTGAAAACATCACAGTGGAGGAGTTTAAGTTTCCATATGTTCGTAGGATATCTTAATTTAAAATATCTGCTCCTCCGGAAGTATTTAATGTACTAAATTCTAAAAGTTTTTGGCTTAATGATGAATTGGTCATTCAAGAATTTGTTCCAAACAGACGGAGAACTAATAATAGGCCTTCCACGACAGTACCTGCGCCAAAAAACTGAGCAGTTTATTTTTGGCCTATCAAAATGTTAGGGGACTTAATATGAAGCTACCTAAGCTTTATGATGACTCCTCTGCCTTTTCGGAAGACATTCTGGCCTTTACTGAGACTTGGCTGAAACCGGAGATATCAGACTCTGAAGTTCTGTCCAAAAACTTCAATACGTATAGAACTGATCGCTCTCCTCGTAGGGGGGTGGGGTGCTGGTTGCCGTTACCTCTACTTTAACATCGGAAAAGATATACTTTCTTAATCCCAATGAAATAGAATTCGTTGGTGTTAAAGTTTCTTTGAAATCTTTTTCTATTTATGTAACTTGTTCTTATACTCCACCTGGATCCGACTTAACAATTTATGAGCAACATTTGTCTGCAATAAAAACTGTTTTATCTCATCTTTCCGAAAAGGATCTTTTGATTGTTTTGGGTGATTTCAATCTCCCTGACATTTCTTGGTCCCTTTCCACTGACTCACTTGTCTCTACCCCTTTATCTGACCATGAATTCGTTGACGGTCTGTTAGAATTATCATTACAGCAAGTTAGCTTTATACGTAATTCACTGAACAGACAATTAGATCTTGTATTTGCTTTAGATCCGTCTGAAGTCACGGTATCTAGAATTGACCCACTAGTTGTGCCAGAAGACATTAATAGATTCCAGGAATGGTGTCAGTACAACCTTTTGAATTTAAACTATCTTAAATGCAACGTTATGACTTTTTATAGGGGTACGCCAACGTTCATAAGTTACTCTCTTCAGAACATGTCCCTGGACCGAATATACTCAGTAAACGATTTAGGTGTTCTCCTAGATCCTAAACTTAAATTTGACTCCCACATAACCTCTACTGTAAATAAAGCTATGAGTGTTCTTGGGTTTATAAAGCGTTGGTCTAAAGAATTTGATGATCCATACACTACCAAATTATTATTTACCTCCCTTGTCCGTCCTAATTTGGAATACTGTTCTTCCGTTTGGAGTCCTCAGTATCAAATTCTAACTACCCTTAAATAGGGCGAATTGTATTTTTACCCCTGAAATCACGAAAAGTTCTCTCTTAAGAGACTTAGCAACAACAACGCCAACTTATTCTCCCGGTCCAGATGGACTCCCCGGGTGTGTGCTTAAGTTTTGTGCGTCAACCATATGTAAACCGATTCTTAAACTTTTTAATATGTCTATTTCATCATCAGTTTTTCCTACTATCTGGAAGGACTCATTTATCATTCCACTTCACAAAACGGGTGCGAAGGCGGATGCCCAGATATATAGAGGTATTTCCAAACTGTCGGCAATTCCTAAAACATTTGAACGTATTATTACGTCTCATTTGCAACATTTATGTTCCTCGCTAATATCACCGGGTCAGCATGGTTTTGTTAGGCGAAGATCGACCACCACCAACCTTCTTGAATTGTCATCTATTGTAATTAATGGATTTAAGAAAAAATGCAGACTGACGTTATATATACAGATTTTAGTAAGGCCTTTGACTCTGTCAACCACTCTCTTCTATTATTCAAATTAAATCAGCTTGGGTTTCCATGTAATCTATTAACTTGGATTTCAAGTTATTTGAATGGTAGGACTCAGAGGGTTATATTCAAGAACGCTGTTTCAAAATTGATCTACGTGACATCTGGAGTGCCTCAGGGTAGTCATTTGGGTCCTTTGCTGTTTACTTTGTTTATTAACGATCTTCCCTCTACCATAAAACATTCTCGTGTACTAATGTATGCTGATGATGTTAAGCTT
This sequence comes from Drosophila subpulchrella, assembly GCF_014743375.2. Taxonomy (NCBI): domain Eukaryota; kingdom Metazoa; phylum Arthropoda; class Insecta; order Diptera; family Drosophilidae; genus Drosophila; species Drosophila subpulchrella. The sequence continues at coordinate 1,705,794 of NW_023665570.1, forward strand.
TGTTTATCATATAACGATATAGCTTCGGGTTCCAACTTACAGTCAGATATTGATTGTTTTCAGGGATGGTGTGAGTATAACCTTTTAAATTTGAACTGCCTTAAATGCAACGTTATGACTTTTTATAGGGGTACTCCTACTTTTGTTAGTTACTCTCTTCAAAATACGTCACTCGACCGTATATATTCCGTTAATGACTTAGGCGTTCTTCTGGACCCAAAACTTAAATTTGACTGCCACATTATGTCCACTGTCAACAAGGCCATGAGTGTTCTTGGGTTTATAAAGCGTTGGTCAGAAGAATTTGATGACCCTTACACAACCACATTGTCCGTCCTATTTTAGAATATTGATCTTCGGTTTGGAGTCCACAATATCAAGTGCACATTGACCGTATTGTGTCGGTACAAAAAAAATTTCTTCTTTTTGCCCTTTTTAGTTTGAACTGGGATCAAAACGTAAGGCTACCTTCCTATCAGAGTAGATTGCTATTGCTTAATTTACCTACACTTGTAAATCGTAGAACAATGCTTGGTACTATTTTTATGCAAAATCTTATTAGAGGTGATATTGATTCTGTAGAACTTGTAAACCGCCTAACTTTCAATGTCCCTGCTAGACTAACACGAAATTATTATCCCCTAAATTTGCCACGATGTATATCAAATTTTTGTCTGCACGAGCCCTTTCGCGTTCTATGTAATAATTATAACAACCTTTACCATTTAATTTGCACATCAACTTCTATCCCGGTATTAAAAACTAATATTTTAACTCATTTGCTTCATTCTTAGTTGCTTCTTTTATTTTCATTTGTGTCCCGTCTCTATTTGTTTTTTGTATCTTCCTCACGAACTCGCATTTTTGCCCAAATTGATAAAAGGGCCTCGCGCGTAACAAGCACGTGCTTGGTGTCGTTGGGCCACTTGTTTGTACTGCTCGTAGTGCATCAACGTCCATTAATTATTTTTGCAATATCATTGTTTCTCTCTGCTCGCCTTGCAAGGTACCGTTAGAACAGTTGCCTGTGCGGCGCTACAAAAAGTGTAGCACGACACGCAGCTGCGTTGCAGGCTTCGTGGATTTTGTCATGTCCTTTTTGAGAGGAACCGTTATAGCGAGGCGTCAGCGTTGTGGCGCTGTCGCCGTGTGTGGTTCGCAGGAACAGGATAGGCAGTTACAAGAACGAATAGTCACTCTCTGTAAATCGACGCCAGTGTTCAGCCCAAAACGCACTCCGCTTTAATGGAACCCGAACGTAATTCGACTTACTTATTATATGCGAGTGTGTTCGTGACAGGCCCATTTTGACGATATGAAAGTCGCGTTTTTCTCGGGAACGACAGTCCAGGGTAGGTGCTTAGGTTGGCATGCTACCCCCTTTCAATTTGAATTTTAATTTTTGTTTATGTTTTTGTTTTTTTTTTTTCAGTGCAGGTGGTTTAAGGCAAAGACTTCCAGTAGACTGAGCTTGACAGATTAATTTGGCCACTGCTTAAAAAAAATTGATTTGAGCTATTAAAGCGATCGCTATAGGTAGATTTTGGGCAGTCAAGGATTTGCTGTTCAGCATATATAAATACATTACAGATTTCACACAGATTTGAGTCCACGGCTTTAATTCCATATAAAAAGGTTTCGTCGTAAGTATGCCCTGTCATCAGACTTTTTAATGTCTATGCGGTTTACTTTCAATTTCAGTTCATGGTGCAAAGGTTTTTTTGGGATTTCTGGAAAAACATTTCGTCGTAAGTATGCCCTGTCATTCGACTTTTTAATGTCTATGCGGCTTGTGTTCCATTTTAGTTAATGGTGCAATGGTTTTTTTGGGACTTCTGGAAAAACATTTATTAGAGTTGTTCCTTTGTTTATACAATTTAGCTTGTAATCTTCATTACACACACTTTCTAATGTGTTTTTGATTTCCCTTACGGCTGTTTTAGTGCTTAGTCTGACATTTACTTCTACTCCTTTCCTAACTGCTAACTTATCTCATCTATCACTCTTTTCGTTTAATGGAATACCCTTCAGACCTGGGATCCAAAACATGTCCAGCTTTTGGAGTTCTGAATTGTCTATTATATTATGTATTTCGTGTACTAAGTACGAGGCACTTTTCTTGCTTTTAACTAAGCTAAGGGCCGGTAAGCTACCACAGAAAATCACAGCGTTTTTATATTTATTGCTTCGCAACAAATATATATATACGTATATTGCATTAACTTCTTCGCTTGAATAATCTACGTTGCGTTCGGATATAAGTTTTCGTTGAATGACAATGCTGTTGGAGATGATAGGTCGAACAAGATTCTGAAATCGCTGATTGCGCCGTGTAGCTAATTTCTGCTAGTAAATTTTTGAGTTCATTAAAAAGAGACGGGCTTACTTTACTTTGAATAGCTCCTTGGCTGAGAGCCATTTAGCTCTAAAAATTTTTGGCATTACTGCTGATCCCTTAAATAGGGCGAATTGTATTTTTACCCCTGAAATTACGGAAAGTTCTCTCTTAAGAGACTTAGCAACAACAACGCCAACTTATTCTCCCGATCCAGATGGACTTCCCGGGTGTGTGCTTAAGTTTTGTGCGTCAACCATATGTAAACCGATTCTTAAACTTTTTAATTTGTCTATTTCATCATCAGTTTTTCCTACTATTTGGAAGGACTCTTTTATCATTCCACTTCACAAAAAGGGTGCGAAGGCGGATGCCCAGAATTATAGAGGTATTTCCAAACTGTCGGCAATTCCTAAAGCATTTGAACGTATTATTACTTCTCATTTGCAACATTTATGTTCCTCGCTAATATCACCGTGTCAGCATGGTTTTGTTAAGCGAAGATCGACCACCACCAACCTTCTTGAATTGTCATCTATTGTAATTAATGGATTTAACAAAAAATTGCAGACAGTCGTTATATATATAGACTTTACTAAATCTTTTGACTCTGTAAACCACTCTCTTCTTTTATTCAAATTAGATCAGATCGGGTTTCCGAAAAATCTGTTAGCTTGGACTGCAAGTTATTTTAATGGTAGACCTCAGAGGGTAATATTCAAAAACGCTGTTTCCAAAATGATCTACGTGACATCTGGAATGCGTCAGGGTAGTCATTTGGGCCATTCGCTATTTACTCTGCTTATAAATAAAATTCCCTCTACCGTAAGTCACTCTCGTGTACTAATGTATGCTGATGATGTTAAGCTTTGTTTATCATATAATAATATTTATTCCGATATTAATAGGTTCCAGGAATGAAGTCAGTACAACCTTTTAAACTTATCACTGTGGACTGCAGTCCACGTAGTGACGAAACGCACCAGGAGGGTGGGCGAAGGCGACTACTATATATACACGAAGAAATGAAAATCTACAGTAATCGTCTGATGGTTAAGGTATTGCAAAAACTAAAAGGATTGCATACCAAGACTTTAAAAAAATCAATTAGTTAGGGAGAAAAAGTGGTGAAAGTGTAAAAGTAAGAATTTAATCTGTTGGGACCGGTGGGGATAAATACACCCCGATATTAACCTACTTGTATTCTCACTTAAAATACGCGTCGAATGACACCTCAACTGTAAAAATCGGATGCTCCGTTCAAAAGTAATACGCAAAACAAGACTTTGGGGCACTTATAATATAAAATAATTCTGTTTGTCAGTTTGTCCTGGAAAATTTATATGATGTTAAACAGCTTTGAAAAAATATCTAGTTTTGCGAGAAAACAGCTATAAATAGATACATTTTGTACACCCGTAAATTGTGAACTGTCAAAGCTACAGGCTTGTGTTATATGTCGTAAAAAAGCTATGTCGAAATACTGTTTATGTCTTTCAAACATAATTTGTCTATATACAACCGTTTAAAAATAATGGGGAAAATTTTTTTTTATTCAGAATTTTTAAAGCTTTTTTTATGATTGCCAGAAAACGGCTCTAACGATTTTAAATTAAATTTTAAGCTGTATAGTTCTTGAGATTCTGTTACGTACGCCCTCCCCATACAAAGATTACCAACTGTCTTAAGTTGAGGGTAGGGGCCCTAATGACTAACCACACTCCGATTGATAAAGGCAAATCAGCAAAAACAATTCGACAACTCATGGGTGTGCAACTCCCATCAACACAGACCACGACTGGAAGAAGCCTGGTGTCCAGAAGGATGTCTTGACCGTTTCCCTAGGATCCACTTCACTCAGGAGAAAGTCCTTATTACTGGTCCTGCGATCGACCACATTCTAGAGGAAGTCAACCTGCAAAAATCCTGAAGGACGAAAAGAACTAGTGAGCCAGGTGTATGGCCTAAGGACCCCAAGATGGGCGGCGAAACTTCCGAAGTGGCCGACAGCACCGCCAATGTGATTAACCACGTAAAGATCGTTGACCACAGGGATGATATTCAAGATGTCAACAAGACCCTGAAGCTCATAGCTGGACTACTACTGGTTATAGTGATCCTTAAGGTTGTTAGGATCTACAAGCGCTCTGTTCAGAGACGCCGCGACCAACATCATGCCCTGGAGAAAGTGGTGACCCACATCGGAGCCTAAGCAGAGCAGTTGCAGTGAAGTGAAACCACATAAAGACAATAAAAACAATAGAAGGGAAATAAACTGCATTCAAAGTTAACAAAAAGTGAATCGTCAAAAACAATTACAAACAATATGCGAGTTTATGCATTTCTGAATGCAAGTGTAAACAGAACCACCAAATACATACACTTGTCAGAAAAAGTATGCGTACAAAAATTTCTGGGAACTTTAGAGTTAAAAACAAGGGAGAACGCTAAAGTCGAGTACCTCGACTATCAGATACCCGTTACTCAGCTTAAGGGACCAAAAAGAAATGGTGATATGCACGCAGCAAAGCGAGATTTAAATACGCCACCTACCGGCGGTAGACAGATTTAAGCGTTATGGGCGTTAGAGTGGGCGTGGCAAATTTTTTTTAAATCAATCGATAGGTATTGACGAGATCAATACATTTCAGTTAAAATTTTTATCTAGCACTAAAATTGTGGGCACCACAGGCATGGGCGGTTTGTGGGCGTTATAGTGGGCGTGGCATATTCGCGTGACAAAATTGCGCTGCGTACAAAGCTACGGAATCTAAATCTGAGATCCCGATTCTCTATCTCTGATAGTTTCTGAGATATCCACGTTCATACTTACGATATTTTGAAGTTTGTGGGCGGTTTGTGGGCGTAAAAGTGGGCGTGGCAAACTTTTTTTGGGGTCAATCGATAGGTATTGATGAGAACAATACATTTCAGTTAAAATTTTTATTCTAGCATGAAAACTGTAGGAGCCAAAATTTTGGGCGGCTTGTGGCCGTTAGAGTGGGCGTGGCACTCTACTGAAACAAACTTGCACTGCGCAGGAATCTCAGGAATCTGCATGCCTAATTCCAGTTTTGTAGCACCTATAGTTTCCGAGATCTCAGCGTTCATACGGACAGACGGACATGGCTAGATCGACTCGGCTAGTGATCCTGATCAAGAATATATATACTTTATGGGGTCGGAAACGCTTCCTTCTGCCTGTTACATACTTTCCGACGAATCTAGTATACCCTTTTACTCTACGAGTAACGGGTATAAAAACATATTAAAACAAGGAAGAACGCTATAGTCGAGTACCTCGACTATCAGATACCCGTTACTCAGCTAAATGGACCAAAGGGAAATGCACATATGCAAGCAGCAAAGCAAGATTGAAATGCGAAACCTTTCGGCGGTATACAGACTTAAGCGTAATGGGCGTTAGAATGGGCGTGGCAAACTTTTTTTTTGATCAATCGATAGGTATTGACGAGATTAATACATTTCAGTTAAATCTAAATAAATTTATCTAGCATGAAAATTGTGGGCGCCACAGGCTTGGACGGCTTGTGGGCGTTAGAGTAGGCGTGGCATATTCGCGTAGCAAGCTTGCGCTGCGTACAAGGCCACGGAATCTAAATCTGAGATCCCAATTCTCTATCTTTAATAGTTTCCGAGATATCCACGTTCATACTTACGATTTTTTGAAGTTTGTGGGCGGTTTGTGGGCCTTAAAGTGGGCGTGGCAAACTTTTTTTCGGGTCAATCGATAGGTATTGATCAGAACAATACATTTCAGCTAAAATTTTTATTCTAGCACAAAAACTGTAGGAGCCACAGTTTTGGGCAGTTTGTGGGCGTTAGAGTGGGCGTGGCACTCTGCTGAAACAAACTTGCGCTGCGTAAGAAGCTCAGGAATCTGCCCGCCTAATCTTTATAGCCTAACTCTTATAGTTTCCGAGATCTCAGCGTTCATCCGGACGGACAGACAGACGGACAAACGGTCAGACGGACAGACGGACATGGCTAGATCGACTCGGCTAGTGATCCTGATCAAGAATATATATACTTTATGGGGTCGGAAACGCTTCCTTCTGCCTGTTACATACTTTCCGACGAATCTAGTATACCCTTTTACTCTACGAGTAACGGGTATAAAAATCTTAAAAATTTCATTTTAATTTTTACAGGTATTCACCTTTCGTTTAATGAAACTCTTAAATTTCTAACACTTATTTTTTCTTATATAAATTAAAATGTACAAAATGGTCTGATTTCGCATCAGAAAAAGTATGCGTACAAAGAAAAAGAATGCAAAAAGAACGGTATTAAAAGCTTTTAAATTGCGGTTTTGGCATTGATAACTGTAAATCAAAGTTTGATTACTTGTTTCTAATAATTTCTGGCATATTCGTGTTGTAACCAGACGTTATTTTTATGATGGGGAAAAAGACAAAAGAAATTAGCCATGATTTGAGGAAAGTCATAGTAAAACTACGTGATGAAGGGAAAACTCTTCGGGAAATTGGTGGGATAGTTTACAGAACACACACCTCTGTACAAAGAGTCCTTGAAAATTTCAATTTATCGGGTTCCTGTGAGTCAAAACCCCGCTCTGGTAGACCACCAAAGCTCACTGAGCGTGAGAAGAAAAACATTTTAAAGACAGTTAAAATAAATCTAAGGACAACAGCCTCCCAAATCGCAAAGGATATTAAGGAGTAGTATAATAAGGATCTTCATAACGACACTGTATGTAAAATTTGAAGAAGGAAGACTATAACAGCCGTACTGCCCGGAAGAAACCACTCACATCACAAGTCAACAAAATCAAACGAATGGAATTCTCCAGAAAATTCAATAACAAGCCCCAAGAGTTCTGGAAAAAAGTGATTTTTAGTGACGAAAGCAAGTTTTGCATATTCGATAAGGGGCCCTACGATTGTGTGGAGAAAGACTGGTACAGCCCTCGAAATTCAAAACCTTGCCCCAACCGTTAAGCACGGTGGTGGTGGCGTTATGCTTTGGGGATGTATGGCGGCCAGTGGAGTTGGAAATCTTGTTTTCATTAAATCCTCAATGGATCACAAGATGTATATCAACATCCTAAAAGAAAATTTACATCAAAGCGCCACGGAACTGGGACTGGAGGATGACTTTTGGTTCCAACAGGACAACGACCCGAAGCATTGTGCCATGAATACGAAACTTTGGTTCAGTTAAATTCGCCACCGCAGTCCCCAGATCTCAATCCAATTTAGCATTTGTGGGACCTCCTGGAGCGCAGGATCCGCCACCACACCATTACATCAAAGGACATGCTAAAACAAGTGATGGTCGATGAATGGAATAAGATATCGGTGGAGGACACAACAAAATTGGTCCAGTCAATGCCAAATCGGTTGGCTGAAGTCCTAAAACGAAAGGGGTATCCGACCTCATATTGAATTCAAGTCCTTTTTCCAAAAATATGGAGTTTTCTTATGATTTTTGATTTTGTACGCATACTTTTTCTGATGCGAAGACCATTTTGTACATTTTAATTTATATAAGGAAAAATATAAGTGTTAGAAATTTAAGAGTTTCATCAAACGAAAGGTGAATAAAGGTACTATCTGTAAAAATAAAATGAAATTTTTAAGATTTTTTTAACATGTTTTTTTTTTTAACTCTAAAGTTTCCACAAATTTTTGTACGCATACTTTTTCTTACAAGTGTACATAAACAAGAAATTGGAGCTGCACCGACCAGCCCCAGCTCGAGCATTGGAACTGACGTGCGCCGCAGTGGAACTCTCATACGATGCATACATACATACATATCTATACAGCGATAGTGTTATTTTTTTTTTGTGTAACGTAATTTTTGTGTTATGTTTTTGTAAACCGCCATCAAGTCTCGCACGTATATATATATATAAACCAATTATAAAATCTCCCAAAGCCCAGGATCCGGAGCGTCGAGATCTCATCGCCCAGGATTAAAAGGAGGGTAAGTTCGTCGGAACACGGTTCCACTATAGACAATGATCCACAAGTTAACGTAAGAATCCTAAACTTGTTATCAAAAACAACCCTACCAATAACAGTGAATGAATTGGAGTACTTATATATTGAGACCTTCCGTCTAGATTTTTCACCACTTGCCCACTGTAATAAGACCGAAAAGGCAATCATTATCTCTACCGTTCCAACGGTCATTGTCCTCTCCCGTCTAGATAAGAATTTATTTTTGGGCAATGTTAATACTTTCCTATTTAAGACAAAGAATTAATCTGTTAGGAATTCATGCAATAATATCCATATATAACAATTGTTTCACTTATATAATCATTTAGATATAATTTTCTTTCTTATACTTTTTTACATTTTTCATACATAATAATTTAATGTTAATTTTTCAGCGGCGAGTATCAGCCTTGTAATTGTATGTACAATTGCAAGAGCCCTCTGAGCGACGTTTGTAGTCGTGAATAGTCAGCATTTTGCTGATGTGTGCACCTTCGCAGGTGGTAAAGTCGATACTCTCCGCTAATAAAATAATTGTCAATTAATTTAATCCCTATATGAATTAGCCAATATTATGTTACACAACCCCGGCACACGCCGACATAAATATTATTAAATAAATTTATAATGTGAAAAGAATTCGAAACCATGGTGTGCTAGAGCTTCATTAAGGGGGTGTGCTGACGCGAGAAGTGGAGTAGGTCGAGAACAATGACATAACTTTTGACGGACAACCTTGACAATAGGGGATCGTATTGCGCGGCCCGCGACGATCCATTGGTACACGAATGTGTGAAGGGGAGGGAATATGGCCAAAACACAGCCCGATCGTATTGCGATCAAGCGACAGCTAAGCTTGTGGGGCAGTGTCGACTGACGACTGACGAACTTTATGACTAATAATATTTTCCAGGCACTTTTAATATTTATTCTCGTTATGATGGAGAGGAGAGAGGCTTACCAAGATCCCACGACCTGAATACGACGTAGCTTATACCGGCAAATGGTGCCAGAATATCGTACGCCTCTCCCTCGGCCCAAGTCCCTGTCAGGACTAGGGCACTAATATGCCCACGTAACAGAGTTGGGGCCCAACGTAGGATTTTTCATAATCCTTAAGGAATTTTACCAGGGTCCACAATCTCGGTACCTGCGGTATCGGAGTGGATGTACCTGGGGATGGCAAAGCTTTTATCTTTATTTGCCATGAGTAACTTGACTGTTTTATAGAGCAGGGAACTTAAATAATTTTAAATATGCGCATACTTATCTATTTTGTCTTTCAACTAGTAACTTTAAAGTCCCCAACTTGTGTGACTGTCACTGTTGAGAGGCCTCTCAATCAGAACTTTGTCTCAGAATAGAGGCTTGACTTTGAGATAATTTAATTTATGTCTTTTACAATCGTAGAATTCCCTGTTTTGTTCATGGACAATTTTACCGTAATTTCCTTAAACCAACAACTATGAGTTATCCTTTTTATACTACTATACCTACAACTAAGTGCCGAACGACTATTTGTTGAAATTAACGTAAATACAATTTATAGGTGCTTTCTGGCCGACGCTCCACAACGTACTAGGCATTTGTCCGGTCGTTTGCTTGGTTCGAGTCTTTGCGGTTTCCCTTGACCATATTTGGGCGGTGGACGATTTTTAGTTTCTCTGGCCGACGCCCCACAACGTATTAGGCTAGTTGGTCAGGTCGTTTGCTTGGTTCGATTCCAGAGAAAAAGGAGACGGTTGTGGAGCCCGAGAATGATCGGTCAGACAACTTGTTTTCCGACGACTGGCGGGAGGGGGTTTTAGGACAGATTCCTTATCTGAACACAGCCATTCCGTTTGGAACAATAGAGCTGTCTAGAAAAAGGGAAAGTAAAGGCAGGTTAGTTTAGCGGAACCCAGCTATGTAGAAGCGGCTAACACCCCTAGTTAGGGATATTTATTTTGTTTTTTTTTGGGGCTTAAATATCAAACGGTTCTTGACCGAAGAGAAACTTGAGAAGCAAAGAAAAGCACCCCCAGTTTAAAAACATTTTTATTGTCGACTTATTCAGCGTTTACGTCGCTGACCGGGTGTTTTGAAAAGAATCACGTGAACCTTTTATACCAATCGAAATAGAGTAAAGACAATGTTAGTGCGGGTATTAATCAGCACAAAGTGACAATTTATAAAAAGAAAGCGGAGGCCTTTAAAGAAGGTCCAATCAAATAAATGAAGGGGCCAAGAAGAAGGTCCTATTCCAACCCAGAAACTGAAGAGTGACCCGAGCAACAACGCACGGAGACAATCACCAACCCCGGAGTGCGAGCGCGCCAAGGCTAGGAGACTCACCTCAAAGAGAGCCGTGGGAGCTCGCACAGAATCAGCCAGGACAGGTAGATACCCTGTCCGAAGAAAACAATTTGGACCAATATACTGAAATGAAAGGAGCCGCCGGTGGGGAGAATCTACCCCTAGGACCGCCGAAAGGAAGATCAAGTATGCTTCCCCAATTTCAGAGGCACGAGGAGGACAACTTAGAGGCTGCCGAGCTACGTGAACAAAGGTTGATGGAGCTCTTGAGGCAGAGCAACGAAATGCAGCGTGGAATGAGTGCCCAGATAGAAGCGCTGAAGACACAAATTACAGAATTGCAGTCTCCGACACCCAGGAGACCCTAACATAAGGGACTGCCTTCGCCGCCCCGAACTGTTCCGAATCCAACTGACAGCTTTTCGAGATATCAAGAGACTCCGCCTCTGGAACCGGTAACGCAGGACACGCTTAATAGTCCTATGCACCGGTTAAGAACCCCCAGGCGGATGGACACCCCGTCCCACAGGCAGTCCAGAACAAACGAAAGGGAGACGAGTCACCAACTGCACCCAGAGATCGATCGGAACTCATCGTTTCAGGGACCGAGATCAAAAGACGTCAGATTAGACAGATGGAACCTAAAGTTCGATGGAAGCGGACGCGGCATGACAGTTGAAAGTTGTTTGGAACGATTGCAAGAATTATATGACCTCAGTCGCCAACAAGTCTTTCATGAGTTCCATCTTCTGCTAGCAGGAGCGGCTACCAAATGGTATTGGCAGTTAATGGAGGACAAGGCGGAAGACTACGATTTTGACTACAACTCATTGACCCAAGAAATGAGACGGGCATTTTCCACTACCGGGAGTGACCTTATGAAAGTGAAGGAATTAATGGAACGGAAGCAAGGGCCACACGAGACCTTTAGCGATTATGTCTCGGATATGCATAACTTGAATTTCAAGCTCAAGCACAAAATCGCTGAAGATGAATTTGTTGATCTCTTAAAGGACAATAACCTCATTAGCTCAAAAGAGAGGGTCTCAGAGTGGATCGCTGGTTGAGAAATACTGGAAGAAACATGCGCAGCCGAGCTGCAGTCAACGAAATAGAGGAATTCCAGACACTGGAGGACTTGCCGGAAGCGGTCACGGTGGAGGAATTCAACCGGCAGCGGAAAGATACACGAGGGCGTTATGAGGATGGACAAGGATGCCGAGGCCCACTACACGAGCTGGTGTGTTATAAGTGTGGCAAAGGAGCAGACTTCTACAGGAAGCATCCTTCGAAGGAAGAATCCTGCCAGATCAAATTCCACGATGCCACTTGCAGTTTCTGCGAGAAAGTCGTGACGGATGCAGATGCTAACCCAGCGGCTTTTGCGCGGAGTCCGTCAGGCAAGACCGGGATAGCCGGGCAGACCAGGACCAACCCTTTCCGGTAAAAACACCAAAGCCCAAACAAATCTCCCCTCATAAGAGCCTAGAACAACGAGAGAGTGAGTACGAACTCACTCGCGAACGTATCTTCACTGGCTCGGAAGATGCGGATTGCGAGGCACGAACAACACGGAAAATACTAAGGTTATATGATGCCCGAGCAGACTATCGCCGGCTCAAGCAAAAGGTGGTGGACACAGTTGTGAGCGTGCAAAACGACAACCGTTTCTTTGCCAAAACGAAGGTCGATGGAGAAGAAATACTCGCATTACTGGACACAGGCGCCAGTGAGAACTGTATTGGCAGAGGAGCGAATGCTTTCTTAAAAACCGTGGTTACGGCACACTCAGCAAATTTTATTGTCAACTTTTTAGCTTTAATTTTTATATATTTACATGTTATTTTTCATTTATGCTATATTATATATTTTATTATGAGCCATATCTTTTGCTTACGAGGCCGGAAAGCTTTTTCGTTTTCAGCAATAAATTTCTTTAACAAAAACAATAATAATAATAACATTATAAATAAGTACAATAATTAAATAATAAAGTAACAAGCACGACTAGCTCATCTGAGACTGGGTTAAAGTAGTGTGTCGAAGCCACACGTAAATGGGCGCCTAAGAGAGAAAAAAAGGAGAAGATGAATAAATAGAAGAATGGCCGTACGAAGGTTTCTTTTGCGAAGTCATTCCATGCATAGCCGCATAGATCACTCCGAGCCTGTTACGTACGCCCTCCCCATACAAAGATTACCAACTGTCTTAAGTTGAGGGTAGGGGCCCTAATGACTAACCACACTCCGATTGATAAAGGCAAAACAGCAAAAACAATTCGACAACTCATGGGTGTCGCGTGGCCAGAACAACGACCACTATCGACCTGCTCATAACCGTACTCCAGTAAGGTGGCAAAGTGCACAAGCCGGCCGTTGACTCCTAAAATAGGGGAAATAGAGAAACAGTACTCCCTGACAGTGATCTAGGAGTACAACTCCCATCAACACAGACCACGACTGGAAGAAGGCTGGTGTCCAGAAGGATGTCTTGACCGTTTCCCTAGGATCAAATTCACTCAGGAGAAGTCCTGATTACAGGTCCTGCGATCGACCACATTCTAGAGGAAGTCAACCTGCAAAAATCCTGAAGGACGAAAAGAACTAGTGAACCAGGTGTATGGCCTAAGGACCCCAAGATGGGCGGCAAAACTTCCAAAGTGGCCGACAGCACCGCCAATGTGATTAACCACGTAAAGATCGTTGACCACAGGGATGGTATTCAAGATGTCAACAAGACCCTGAAGCTCATAGCTGGACTACTACTGGTTATAGTGATCCTTAAGGTTGTTAGGATCTACAAGCGCTCTGTTCAGAGACGCCGCTACCAACATCATGCCCTGGAGAAAGTGGTGACCCACATCGGAGCCTAAGCAGAGCAGTTGCAGTGAAGTGAAACCACATAAAGACAATAAAAACAATAGAAGGCAAATAAAGTGCATTCAAAGTTAACAAAAAGAGAATCGCCAAAAACAATTACAAACAATTTGCGAGTAAATGCATTTCTGAATGCAAGTGTAAACAGAACCACCAAATACATACGTAAACAAGAAATTGGAGCTTCACCGACCAGCCCCAGCTCGAGCATTGGAACTGACGTGCGCCGTAGTGGAACTCTCATACGATGCATATATACATACATATCTATACAGCGATAGTGTTATTTTCTTTTTTTATAACGTAATTTTTGTGTTATGTTTTGTAAACCGCCATCAAGTCTCGCACGTATATATATATATAAACCAATTATAAAATCTCCCAAAGCCCAGGATCCGGGGGGCGAGATCTCATCGCCCAGGATTAAAAGGAGGGTAAGTTCGTCGGAACACGGTTCCTTTCTTATAAATACATATATATATATCCGTGCACCATGATCACTTCAGAAGCTTTAGCAAAAACTATAGACAATGATCGACAATTTAACGTAAGAATTCTAAACTTGTTATCAAAAACAACCCTACCAATAACAGTGAATGAATTGGAGTACTTATATATTGAGATCTTCCGTCTAGATGTTTCACCACTTGCCCACTGTAATAAGACCGAAAAGGCAATCATTATGTCTACCGTTCCAACGGTCATTGTCCTCTCCCGTCTAGATAAGAATTCATTTTTGGGCAATGTTAATAATGTGGAGTAGGTCAAGAACAATGACATAACTTGTGACGGACAACCTTGACAATAGGGGATCGTATTGCGCGGCCCGCGACGATCCATTGGCACACGAATGTGTGAAGGGGAGGAAATATGGCCAAA
>NW_023665571.1:730000-752500 GCF_014743375.2 Drosophila subpulchrella
TTTAAACCGTAGAAATGCGAGACACTTGATACGGGCGCGAACTCCAGCCGTCGCCGTTACCGGTTTCTCAGCAAAAAAAAATCGTGTCTTTGTCTCGTGTCTTTGTCGCGTATCTCTTCCAGTGTGACCGTCTCTCTATTTCCCAAAATTCCTTCTTTTTAGATCGTGGTAAGTTTCTTGCTGCGATCGAGCTGTGTCTTGGCTAGATTTTCATCGGTTGGGTAGCCTTGTTGCGGGGTTGCCGTACCTAGGATTCGGTAAAGCTGACTATCTAGCTATTTTACTGGCTTTTTAGTTCTTATTGTTTTCTTAGGAAGCTATTTACAAATAAGTTCGCGGTTATTTTATAAGTCGTAAGGCGAAAAATATAATATATATTTTACTCCCTTCAGTGGGTTCTTACATTAGTTATAATATTAATGTCAAAAATGTGATTCTTCACACCCCCTTCTTACTTCGGGCGGGGGAGCATGGTTACTCGTCCCTTTTTGGTAACTTGGACGCGGTAAGTTTCGCCTCCGATTTTCTCCAACCGGCGAAGGTCTCGTTTTCGGGGCTGATTCAGCCAAAGCAACACATGAGTCCGCAGTCCCTCCGGAAAAAGTCCTGCCGGCGTCTGGATATTCCACCCGGGTAGGCCGTTGACCATGGCCGGGGAGGTTTGGTTGAAAACCTGGTCCTGGCGGATCCGTCGGGGCCGGGTGTGTGGTTGACCCTTGCGACGTGTCCGATGACGATGAGTCGTGTCGGGCACAGATGATTCGACGGCGACGTAGTCGCATCGGCGTGGCTATCTAGCGGCAGCGGCCTGCCGGTAGGTGCTGGGACCGTCGAATAGATCTGGACCATGTCTTGGGCAAGGCGCACCGATGGGGTTGTCGCTTTCCGATGTCGAACTGATTTCGATGACTACGGCTGCACCGCAGCGGACTTCTTCTTGTCGTCGTCGGCTGTTGGCAGCCATTGTTCGTGAGCTCGGGTACGGACCGTGTCCGAGCACCAACTCGTAGCTCGGGGCTGGCGTTCTGAGCAGAGTCGTCCTGGTCTCAGGGCCGTTCGATTTAGTATTCGAGATGGGATCGTAGATCGCTCGAAGGGCGCCTCCTCCCGCCGTCGCTCTTGGTGGGATGGGGTTACGGTAGTGCCCGAACCGGTAGTCACAGGGCTCCTCGATCGCATGTCCCTGGTTGCTACGACGGGAGGTGAGCTCGAGTGGCTCCTGTGGTGGGTTATCGTCGTGTTCCACTCCATGGCTGGCTTCTGAATCGAGCTCGAGGGGGCCTCCGCGGACTTCCCACAGCTCGAGTATATCCTCAAGTGTGAAGTCCGGTAGCTCGTCAGTCAGATTTTCCAGGGCGTCCCGAATCGAGAAGTTGGGTTCGTAACACGTTTCAACCGGGAGTCCATGCGTGGAGGGTTCCGAAGGGTTGTCCTATCGCTGGGTGGAGTCCTCGGCGTCGGAAGCGACGTCGGTCGGAGCTTGATCTGGGGAGGGCTGCTGGTTCATATTGTTTTCCGTGGTGCTGTGAACATATGCGACTTAGAATATTCTTAAATACCCTAAAAGTGCGACCTATTTGTTCCCTATCCTGTCGAGCGAGTGGTTTATAGGTTAGTCTAGGGTTAACAATGTGCTTCTTAACTCTGTTACTTAAAATATTTTAGATCGTTAGTGTACGAGTCGTCTCGTTCTCCGGGGGGTAGGGACACTGTTATTGTGTGTCGGAGGTCTGATCTGCACGTTCGTTGTCCTCGTCGGTGTCGTCGGGGTGGTATTCTTTTAAGTCGCTGAGGCCGGCGATGCGGCGTCGTCGAGTTCTTAGAACCTTTAATTGGAGGAGGTTTGAGGAGAGGAACTTGTGGACCTGAAAGGGTCCATCGTATTTGGCTGCTAGCTTGGCGGTGAATCCTTCTGAGGCCTTTCAAAGGATGTGCCGGCGCTGTAGTACCAGGGTAATACGGTGCGTCGCCACTCCCTGCGGCGGAGGCTATATTACCGCCTCTGTTCGGCCGATGCTCGCGCAGTGTTGTTCCTGACGGCTTGAAACAATTCTCTCATTCGTTCTGCCGTGTGTTGGCGTTCCATTCACATGCCCTTACAGAACGCCTTAAAAGACCTTCTTGTGAACTGAGTACCATTGTCACATACGAAGAGTTTTGGAGTCCCGAAGCGGCTGAGGATTCTGTTCCTAAATGCTCTCTCCAGAAATGCTGTCGCGGCTTTTCGAAGTGGCACCAGTTACACCCATTTCGTGAAAGTGTCCAGAAACACGAGTAGGACGGTGTTTCCATGCAGAGAGCGTGGAAGGGGACCCATAAAATCAGCGCAGACTACACTAAAAGGTTCCTCTACTTGACGGGTAAACATTTTTCCAGCTGGTTTTCGGTGACTCACCTTGAACTTCTGGCAAGTTAGGACGAACGTATTGGGTTACCTCTCGAAATAATCCCGGCCAGTAGTATTTTCAGGCGACTCGCTCGCAAGTCTTCCACGTCCCTAGATGTCCAGCTGTCGGATGGTCGTGGCATTCCTGCAGTACTTGAAGGCGATCTCCTCGGCCAACAGATAGTTTCCCGGGGGTTTCGTCCTCCTCCTTGGGTACCGTTCCCATCCAACGGTAGAGTGGGTCTCACTCCATGCGGTAGTCCGGGAATTTCTCTGGTTGCTGGGTTACTAAGCTTGTCATTTTCTTTATCCATATACACTCTGGCGATTCTACTCGGACCTGTTGTACCGTGTCCAGTAGTTGCCTGGATAATGCATCCGCGATGATGTTGAGCTTCCCACGTCGATATCGTACATCGAATTGGTGCTGCTGGAGCTATAGTGCCCATCTTGCTGTTCGATCAGTGGGGTTGTCGATGGAATTTAACCATTTTAGGGCCAGATGATCGGTCACAACTTCAAATCGATAACCCTCCAGATAACACCGCATCTTTCGTATGGCCCACACTATGGCCAGGCATTCCATTTCTATTACGGAGTAGTTTTCCTCGGTCCGGGATAATCGGCGACTGGCATAGGCTATAGCCCTTTCTACTCCATCGATGGTCTGAGTCAACACTACGCCTGATCGGTGTTCGCTAGCGTCAGTGTGCAGGGAGAACCTCTGAGCAAAGTCGGGACACGCGAGGACAGGTGCCTCTGTACGTCGGGATTTCAAAGTCTCGAAAGCCTGATCCTGTTCCTCATCCCAACTCCACCTCCTGCCTTTTCTGAGGATTGTTTACATTGCACGAATCGTCTATACCATGATTTGTGGGCGGCTTAAGCTCTCGGATTGCTGCGATCTTGTCCGGGTCAGTATGTATATCTGCTTCGCTTATGACATGTCCCAAATACTTTATGCTCCGCTGGAAAAAACTGCATTTCTCTCTGTTGAGCCTTAGGTTCGCCTTATAGAGTCTCTTGAAGACTTCTCTAAGATTCTCCAAGTGTTCCTCGAGGGTAGTACCGATGACTATGACATCATCTAAATAAGCGAACGCGTGTGGTTCCATGTCGGGACCTATGACGCTGTCGAGAGCCCTTTGAAACGTGGCTGGAGCAGAGTGGAGTCCGAAGGGCATCACCTTCCACTGAAACAGCCCTCGTCCCGGCACCATGAATGCGGTGTACTCATGACTAGAGGGGGCGACTGGGATTTGCCAATATCCGTTTTTGAGTTCGGGAGTTGAGATAAACCGTGCGTAACGGACAGGCGTCAGTTATTGACCGCGCATTAAGTTGGCGATAATCCACGCACATTCGGATATCGCCAGTCTTTTTCCCAACGAGCACTATAGGAGCACTATGTGGACTCTTGGAAGACTCAATACGACCATCGCGCAGCAGCTCGTCGACTTGTTGATTAATGACGGCTTGCATAGCGGGGTTTTTGGGGTAGTACCGCTGTTTTATGGGCTTATCGTCTCGCATGACGATGTGGTGCTCCGCGATACTGGATACCCCTTTGAGGTTGTCAAATCTACTCAACTCAAACACGAGGAAGGCTCCCACCCGTGGATCTGCTGTCCCCGCACTACTTCTAGAATCCTTCGTGGTACTAACGGTGGCCAGGACCTCTTCAGATGCGTGTACTGCCGAATAGTAGTCACTGAGGGTCTGCTCGTGAGGACTGTGCGGTAATGGTTCCAGAAATCTTGTTTTGCCTGCGTCGGTGTATCCGGTTGATGTCATCGGCGGAAGGGGTTTCGTTCCACGGCCTGTTCCCCGATGTGGGGCAGCACGGTGCTGTGACTTGAATGCGGCTCCTCACTTGGATTTCTCCCCAAGCTGCTGGCCCTTGCTTGTTGTGATCTTCCTGGGGGGCCTCGACTGAATCCGAGCTCGGTGCGCCGTGCCTTGCTGGTAAACCGTCTGTTCCGGCTGGACCAGGAGGGACTGCCACGCACTCCTCATTCGGTGCGCCGTGTCCGCTGGTAAACCTGCTCTTCCTGCTGGACCAGGGGGACTGCCGCGCACGCCCGATGCGCCGTGCCTCGCTGGTAAACATGCTGCTCCTGCTGGACCAGGAGCAACTGCCGCGCACGCCTCGATCGGTGCGCCGTGCCTCGCTGGTAAACCTTCTGCTCCTGCTGGACCAGGAGAGACTGCCGCGCACGCCTTGTCCGGTGCGCCGTGCCTCGCTGGTAAACCGGCTGGACCAGGAGCGGTGTCAGTTGCGAATCCCAGTTGTAGGTGATCTTCTCCACAGCTAAGGATGGCTTTAATGCTGCAAAGGAAATCTACTCACAGTAGTAGATCGTTGAGTACGTCGGGCATAACTAAGAGGGGCATCCTTACTTGGTTTTGTCCCAGTTGAATGTCATGTATAGTCACGTCGAGACCCGTCGGCTAGTCGGTCCCTCGTATGCACCCTGCTCCAGTTATTCCCACAGTTAAGCTCCAACGATCTTGATTCACTGATGAAACTTCTAGTCGCACCGGTGTCTATGGTGGCCATGAATTTTTGCCCTCCGAGGCCTACCATCGCCCGGATCTTCTCCTGCTCGAACTTCAGGACATGGTTTACTGGTTCGTGGAGTTTCCCGGGTTCCTCCAGAGGACCCCGACCGCTCGAGGCCCGTTCTCGTTTCCCGACTCCGGTTTTCGTCAGCACTCGAAAGTGCGCCGGCCTCTTCGGCCACATTCCCAGCAGAATAATAACTGGAGCTGCCTTGCGAAGTGACCTCTTCCACCGCAGTTCCTGCATGCGTAGCGTACGTCTATCGTGGCTTCGTATTCTGATATTATGATTCCGTGGTGAACATCACTCGCTGCCCAAGTCGATGCCTGGGTATATGGGGGTTGGTTGGCCGATAGTTAGGCCACGTAAGTTTTTGGGATTGGGGCAGTCTCTTACCCTTCAGTGCCTAATGTATAGGGGATGGGTTGCTTCCAGTCTCCATGGCTTCGTACGACTTCGTAGTTCACGACCAACTGCGTCAACTCGGCGAGCGTCTCAAAATCCTTTCTCCGGGTGAACAGCTGCTATTCCGGGAGCATGTTCTCATACACTCGTTCTAGTTCCTGGTCCTCGGTGTACCCAGCCCGTTGCATGAGCAAGCGTAGATCTACCGGACTTGGTCTTCCAGCTGATAGTATCTAGGCGGTAAGAATGATTCCAAAAATTCCCTGCGGAAGGCTGCCCAGGTTGCTCCTTAAACCTTGCTCGTTCGGAACCAGCTTTCGGCCCGTCCAACCAATAGAACTTGCATTGCTTGCGGAAGGTACCGTAAATCCACTTGATATGTGGCAGCTCTTTCCTCGATGTGTTCCATAAAGCTGAGAGGGTCGGAACATCCATCAAAGGTGAGACCCCAGCGGGCCATCTTGTCCAATAGCGCCGAGCACGAGGTTCCTACCAATGGCTGCTCTTCTGTCTTGTGAGGCACTCCTCCCTTGGGGATATTCAGGGTCAGAGGTATCGTCGGGCTATTACTCGACGAATCCCGGCGGTTGCCCAAATTTTCTGCTGGACCAGGGGGGACTGCCGGTGACTTTGGTCTGGGACTACTGGTAGCTCCGTAATTAGCTTCCAATTCTGCAAGTCGCGTCCGCGTTGCCTCAGGGAGGTCATCTTGATTCGCGAAAGCCGCAAGCCTGCTGCGTAATTCCTCTACGGATCCAACGCTGCTGATTTCGAACAAGGCAGTGATTGCTTCGAGTTCGTCCTTTCTTCGGTATGAGATCCATTTAACTCCCATATTTCTGCTGGTTTAATGTTTATTTAAAATCACTTCCTTTATTTAATTATTATTTTGTTATTTCCGCTGGTGGTTCTTGTATTGGCTTGGATTTATTATTATTATTTTCACTGTTGGTCCCTGTTTTTATTAAATTTATTTTTTAACCGTTGGTCCTTGGTTTTGTTAAATTTATTTTCACTGTTGGTCCTTGTTTTTATTAAATTTATTTTCAACTTATTTTCAACAAGGCTACGGAATCTAAATCTGAAATCCCAATTCTCTGTCTTTGATAGTTTCCGAGATAACCGCGTTCATATTTACGATTTTTTGAAGTTTGTGGGAGATTTTCGGGCATTATGGTGGGCGTGGCAAACTCTTTTTTTTTTTGCAATCGATAGGTATTGATGAGAACAATTAATTTCAGTTAAAATTTTTATTCTAGCATCAAATCTGTAGGAGCCACAGTTTTGGGCTTGTGGGCGTTAGAAGAGGCGTGGCACTCTGCTGAAACAAACCTGCGCTGCGCAGGAATTTCAAGAATCTGCATGCCTAATCCCAGTATTGTAGCTTTTATAGTTTCCGAGATCTCAGCGTTCATACGGACAGACGGACATGGCTAGATCGACTCGGCTAGTGATCCTGATCAAGAATATATATACTTTATGGGGTCGGAAACGCTTCCTTCTGCCTGTTACATACTTTCCGACGAATCTAGTAAACCCTTTTACTCTACGAGTAACGGGTGCCCCGATGTTTCCACGTTCTGTTGATTCCTGGTGGTTCGTGTCTGGGCTTCGGACTACTGACATATGGGTTTTCCCGCTTATCTTTTCAATTTCCCGACTTGGACAAGCGTAAAACTTTCTTCCATATATTTATATATTTATATGGTAGGCTTTCCCGCTGTTCCAGGCGGATGTATCGATCAAAGGGATATGTTTTAGGCACTCCTGGGGTCGGAAACTCGGGAACACTAGCGGGGAATCGTACCCAGATGTCTGCGCATTGGTAATAAGATCATTCTACCCGCTCATAATTTTCACGCAGGGAAAACTAGCCAGAATTACAGCGCCCGCGTATCCGCAGGGAAAATTGGCCAGAGCTACACCCGTCTGCGTATCCGCAGGGAAAGCTAGCCAGAACAACACTGCCCACGTATCCGCAGGGAAAACTAGCCAGAACAGAAAACTAGCTAAAAACAATATCTCCCACGTAGCCGTAGGGAAAACTGTCCATAACTACTACGCCCACGAAGCCGCAGGAAAAACGAGCTTTAACAACATCGCCCAGTTAGTCGCAGGGAAAACTAGCTAAAACAATATCGCCCGCGTAGCCGCAGGGAAAACTAGCCTGCACAATATCGCCCGCGCAGCCGCAGGGAAAACTAGCCAACGCAACATCGCCCGCGTAGCCGCAGGAAAAAATAGCTAAATATAACCTCGCGCACGTATCCACAGGGAAAAACTAGCTAAAAGAATATCGCCCGCGTAGCCGCAGGGAAATACTAGCCAGAACTACAACGGCCTCGTATCCGCAGGGAAAAACTGGCTATAATTTCCACGCAATTTTGCCCAACAAGGTACTCCCGGTATTTTCAATTTCCATAGTCGAACAATATTTCTGTTTATTATTATTTTCCTGACCATTCGCACTTGTTTTCCTAATGCCCTTCACTCCTCTCACCATGTATCTTCCAGCAAGGTTGATATATGGAGTCGCTCGCGTGTTAATACTTTTGATCTTTGGTTGCCGGCAGCTACTCTCCTGTGCAGCCTGGCTGGTGCAGATCGATGTCCTATTACCCTGCAGAAATGCGAGACACTTGATACCGTCGCGAGCTCCGACCGTCGTCGTTACCGATTTCGTGTCTTTGTCGAGTGGAGATTGGTTCCTCTCTTCCAATGTGATCGTCTCTCTATTTCCCAAAATTCCTCCTTTTTAGATCGTGGTAAGTTTCTTGCTGCGATCGAGCTGTGTCTTGGCTATATTTTCATCGGCTAGATTTTCAATGTTGTGGGTTGCCGTACCTAGGATTCGGTAAAGCTGACTACCTAGCTATTTAACTGGCTTTTTGGTTCTGTTTGTTTTCTTAGGAAGCTATTTACAAATAAGTACGAGGTTATTTTGTAAGTCGTAAGGCAAAAATTTAAAATCTATTTTACTCCCTTAAGTGGGTTCATACATTAGTTATAATATTAATGTCAACAATGATCCTTCGCAATAAATATATTAAAAATAAATAAATATATAAATAAATTAATAAATTAATTAATAAATAAATAAATAAATAAATAAATAAATAAATAAATAAATAAATAAATAAATAAAACCGGCTGGACCAGGAGCGGTGTCAGTTGCGAATCCCAGTTGTAGGTGATCTTCTCCACAGCTAAGGATGGCTTTAATGCTGCAAAGGAAATCTACTCACAG
Organism: Drosophila subpulchrella; assembly: GCF_014743375.2. Taxonomy (NCBI): domain Eukaryota; kingdom Metazoa; phylum Arthropoda; class Insecta; order Diptera; family Drosophilidae; genus Drosophila; species Drosophila subpulchrella. The sequence goes on from NW_023665571.1 coordinate 738,602, forward strand.
TAGTAGATCGTTGAGTACGTCGGGCATAACTAAGAGGGGCATCCTTACTTGGTTTTGTCCCAGTTGAATGTCATGTATAGTCACGTCGAGACCCGTCGGCTAGTCGGTCCCTCGTATGCACCCTGCTCCAGTTATTCCCACAGTTAAGCTCCAACGATCTTGATTCACTGATGAAACTTCTAGTCGCACCGGTGTCTATGGTGGCCATGAATTTTTGCCCTCCGAGGCCTACCATCGCCCGGATCTTCTCCTGCTCGAACTTCAGGACATGGTTTACTGGTTCGTGGAGTTTCCCGGGTTCCTCCAGAGGACCCCGACCGCTCGAGGCCCGTTCTCGTTTCCCGACTCCGGTTTTCGTCAGCACTCGAAAGTGCGCCGGCCTCTTCGGCCACATTCCCAGCAGAATAATAACTGGAGCTGCCTTGCGAAGTGACCTCTTCCACCGCAGTTCCTGCATGCGTAGCGTACGTCTATCGTGGCTTCGTATTCTGATATTATGATTCCGTGGTGAACATCACTCGCTGCCCAAGTCGATGCCTGGGTATATGGGGGTTGGTTGGCCGATAGTTAGGCCACGTAAGTTTTTGGGATTGGGGCAGTCTCTTACCCTTCAGTGCCTAATGTATAGGGGATGGGTTGCTTCCAGTCTCCATGGCTTCGTACGACTTCGTAGTTCACGACCAACTGCGTCAACTCGGCGAGCGTCTCAAAATCCTTTCTCCGGTGTGAACAGCTGCTATTCCGGGAGCATGTTCTCATACACTCGTTCTAGTTCCTGGTCCTCGGTGTACCCAGCCCGTTGCATGAGCAAGCGTAGATCTACCGGACTTGGTCTTCCAGCTGATAGTATCTAGGCGGTAAGAATGATTCCAAAAATTCCCTGCGGAAGGCTGCCCAGGTTGCTCCTTAAACCTTGCTCGTTCGGAACCAGCTTTCGGCCCGTCCAACCAATAGAACTTGCATTGCTTGCGGAAGGTACCGTAAATCCACTTGATATGTGGCAGCTCTTTCCTCGATGTGTTCCATAAAGCTGAGAGGGTCGGAACATCCATCAAAGGTGAGACCCCAGCGGGCCATCTTGTCCAATAGCGCCGAGCACGAGGTTCCTACCAATGGCTGCTCTTCTGTCTTGTGAGGCACTCCTCCCTTGGGGATATTCAGGGTCAGAGGTATCGTCGGGCTATTACTCGACGAATCCCGGCGGTTGCCCAAATTTTCTGCTGGACCAGGGGGACTGCCGGTGACTTTGGTCTGGGACTACTGGTAGCTCCGTAATTAGCTTCCAATTCTGCAAGTCGCGTCCGCGTTGCCTCAGGGAGGTCATCTTGATTCGCGAAAGCCGCAAGCCTGCTGCGTAATTCCTCTACGGATCCAACGCTGCTGATTTCGAACAAGGCAGTGATTGCTTCGAGTTCGTCCTTTCTTCGGTATGAGATCCATTTAACTCCCATATTTCTGCTGGTTTAATGTTTATTTAAAATCACTTCCTTTATTTAATTATTATTTTGTTATTTCCGCTGGTGGTTCTTGTATTGGCTTGGATTTATTATTATTATTTTCACTGTTGGTCCCTGTTTTTTATTAAATTTATTTTTTAACCGTTGGTCCTTGGTTTTGTTAAATTTATTTTCACTGTTGGTCCTTGTTTTTATTAAATTTATTTTCAACTTATTTTCAACAAGGCTACGGAATCTAAATCTGAAATCCCAATTCTCTGTCTTTGATAGTTTCCGAGATAACCGCGTTCATATTTACGATTTTTTTGAAGTTTGTGGGAGATTTTTCGGGCATTATGGTGGGCGTGGCAAACTCTTTTTTTTTTTTGCAATCGATAGGTATTGATGAGAACAATTAATTTCAGTTAAAATTTTTATTCTAGCATCAAATCTGTAGGAGCCACAGTTTTGGGCTTGTGGGCGTTAGAAGAGGCGTGGCACTCTGCTGAAACAAACCTGCGCTGCGCAGGAATTTCAAGAATCTGCATGCCTAATCCCAGTATTGTAGCTTTTATAGTTTCCGAGATCTCAGCGTTCATACGGACAGACGGACATGGCTAGATCGACTCGGCTAGTGATCCTGATCAAGAATATATATACTTTATGGGGTCGGAAACGCTTCCTTCTGCCTGTTACATACTTTCCGACGAATCTAGTAAACCCTTTTACTCTACGAGTAACGGGTGCCCCGATGTTTCCACGTTCTGTTGATTCCTGGTGGTTCGTGTCTGGGCTTCGGACTACTGACATATGGGTTTTCCCGCTTATCTTTTCAATTTCCCGACTTGGACAAGCGTAAAACTTTCTTCCATATATTTATATATTTATATGGTAGGCTTTCCCGCTGTTCCAGGCGGATGTATCGATCAAAGGGATATGTTTTAGGCACTCCTGGGGTCGGAAACTCGGGAACACTAGCGGGGAATCGTACCCAGATGTCTGCGCATTGGTAATAAGATCATTCTACCCGCTCATAATTTTCACGCAGGGAAAACTAGCCAGAATTACAGCGCCCGCGTATCCGCAGGGAAAATTGGCCAGAGCTACACCCGTCTGCGTATCCGCAGGGAAAGCTAGCCAGAACAACACTGCCCACGTATCCGCAGGGAAAACTAGCCAGAACAGAAAACTAGCTAAAAACAATATCTCCCACGTAGCCGTAGGGAAAACTGTCCATAACTACTACGCCCACGAAGCCGCAGGAAAAACGAGCTTTAACAACATCGCCCAGTTAGTCGCAGGGAAAACTAGCTAAAACAATATCGCCCGCGTAGCCGCAGGGAAAACTAGCCAGCACAATATCGCCCGCGCAGCCGCAGGGAAAACTAGCCAACGCAACATCGCCCGCGTAGCCGCAGGAAAAAATAGCTAAATATAACCTCGCGCACGTATCCACAGGGAAAAACTAGCTAAAAGAATATCGCCCGCGTAGCCGCAGGGAAATACTAGCCAGAACTACAACGGCCTCGTATCCGCAGGGAAAAACTGGCTATAATTTCCACGCAATTTTGCCCAACAAGGTACTCCCGGTATTTTCAATTTCCATAGTCGAACAATATTTCTGTTTATTATTATTTTCCTGACCATTCGCACTTGTTTTCCTAATGCCCTTCACTCCTCTCACCATGTATCTTCCAGCAAGGTTGATATATGGAGTCGCTCGCGTGTTAATACTTTTGATCTTTGGTTGCCGGCAGCTACTCTCCTGTGCAGCCTGGCTGGTGCAGATCGATGTCCTATTACCCTGCAGAAATGCGAGACACTTGATACCGTCGCGAGCTCCGACCGTCGTCGTTACCGATTTCGTGTCTTTGTCGAGTGGAGATTGGTTCCTCTCTTCCAATGTGATCGTCTCTCTATTTCCCAAAATTCCTCCTTTTTAGATCGTGGTAAGTTTCTTGCTGCGATCGAGCTGTGTCTTGGCTATATTTTCATCGGCTAGATTTTCAATGTTGTGGGTTGCCGTACCTAGGATTCGGTAAAGCTGACTACCTAGCTATTTAACTGGCTTTTTGGTTCTGTTTGTTTTCTTAGGAAGCTATTTACAAATAAGTACGAGGTTATTTTGTAAGTCGTAAGGCAAAAATTTAAAATCTATTTTACTCCCTTAAGTGGGTTCATACATTAGTTATAATATTAATGTCAACAATGATCCTTCGCAATAAATATATTAAAAATAAATAAATATATAAATAAATTAATAAATTAATTAATAAATAAATAAATAAATAAATAAATAAATAAATAAATAAATAAATAAATAAATAAAACCGGCTGGACCAGGAGCGGTGTCAGTTGCGAATCCCAGTTGTAGGTGATCTTCTCCACAGCTAAGGATGGCTTTAATGCTGCAAAGGAAATCTACTCACAGTAGTAGATCGTTGAGTACGTCGGGCATAACTAAGAGGGGCATCCTTACTTGGTTTTGTCCCAGTTGAATGTCATGTATAGTCACGTCGAGACCCGTCGGCTAGTCGGTCCCTCGTATGCACCCTGCTCCAGTTATTCCCACAGTTAAGCTCCAACGATCTTGATTCACTGATGAAACTTCTAGTCGCACCGGTGTCTATGGTGGCCATGAATTTTTGCCCTCCGAGGCCTACCATCGCCCGGATCTTCTCCTGCTCGAACTTCAGGACATGGTTTACTGGTTCGTGGAGTTTCCCGGGTTCCTCCAGAGGACCCCGACCGCTCGAGGCCCGTTCTCGTTTCCCCGACTCCGGTTTTCGTCAGCACTCGAAAGTGCGCCGGCCTCTTCGGCCACATTCCCAGCAGAATAATAACTGGAGCTGCCTTGCGAAGTGACCTCTTCCACCGCAGTTCCTGCATGCGTAGCGTACGTCTATCGTGGCTTCGTATTCTGATATTATGATTCCGTGGTGAACATCACTCGCTGCCCAAGTCGATGCCTGGGTATATGGGGGTTGGTTGGCCGATAGTTAGGCCACGTAAGTTTTTGGATTGGGGCAGTCTCTTACCTTCAGTGCCTAATGTATAGGGGATGGGTTGCTTCCAGTCTCCATGGCTTCGTACGACTTCGTAGTTCACGACCAACTGCGTCAACTCGGCGAGCGTCTCAAAATCCTTTCTCCGGGTGAACAGCTGCTATTCCGGGAGCATGTTCTCATACACTCGTTCTAGTTCCTGGTCCTCGGTGTACCCAGCCCGTTGCATGAGCAAGCGTAGATCTACCGGACTTGGTCTTCCAGCTGATAGTATCTAGGCGGTAAGAATGATTCCAAAAATTCCCTGCGGAAGGCTGCCCAGGTTGCTCCTTAAACCTTGCTCGTTCGGAACCAGCTTTCGGCCCGTCCAACCAATAGAACTTGCATTGCTTGCGGAAGGTACCGTAAATCCACTTGATATGTGGCAGCTCTTTCCTCGATGTGTTCCATAAAGCTGAGAGGGTCGGAACATCCATCAAAGGTGAGACCCCAGCGGGCCATCTTGTCCAATAGCGCCGAGCACGAGGTTCCTACCAATGGCTGCTCTTCTGTCTTGTGAGGCACTCCTCCCTTGGGGATATTCAGGGTCAGAGGTATCGTCGGGCTATTACTCGACGAATCCCGGCGGTTGCCCAAATTTTCTGCTGGACCAGGGGGGACTGCCGGTGACTTTGGTCTGGGACTACTGGTAGCTCCGTAATTAGCTTCCAATTCTGCAAGTCGCGTCCGCGTTGCCTCAGGGAGGTCATCTTGATTCGCGAAAGCCGCAAGCCTGCTGCGTAATTCCTCTACGGATCCAACGCTGCTGATTTCGAACAAGGCAGTGATTGCTTCGAGTTCGTCCTTTCTTCGGTATGAGATCCATTTAACTCCCATATTTCTGCTGGTTTAATGTTTATTTAAAATCACTTCCTTTATTTAATTATTATTTTGTTATTTCCGCTGGTGGTTCTTGTATTGGCTTGGATTTATTATTATTATTTTCACTGTTGGTCCCTGTTTTTATTAAATTTATTTTTTAACCGTTGGTCCTTGGTTTTGTTAAATTTATTTTCACTGTTGGTCCTTGTTTTTATTAAATTTATTTTCAACTTATTTTCAACAAGGCTACGGAATCTAAATCTGAAATCCCAATTCTCTGTCTTTGATAGTTTCCGAGATAACCGCGTTCATATTTACGATTTTTTGAAGTTTGTGGGAGATTTTCGGGCATTATGGTGGGCGTGGCAAACTCTTTTTTTTTTTTGCAATCGATAGGTATTGATGAGAACAATTAATTTCAGTTAAAATTTTTATTCTAGCATCAAATCTGTAGGAGCCACAGTTTTGGGCTTGTGGGCGTTAGAAGAGGCGTGGCACTCTGCTGAAACAAACCTGCGCTGCGCAGGAATTTCAAGAATCTGCATGCCTAATCCCAGTATTGTAGCTTTTATAGTTTCCGAGATCTCAGCGTTCATACGGACAGACGGACATGGCTAGATCGACTCGGCTAGTGATCCTGATCAAGAATATATATACTTTATGGGGTCGGAAACGCTTCCTTCTGCCTGTTACATACTTTCCGACGAATCTAGTAAACCCTTTTACTCTACGAGTAACGGGTGCCCCGATGTTTCCACGTTCTGTTGATTCCTGGTGGTTCGTGTCTGGGCTTCGGACTACTGACATATGGGTTTTTCCCGCTTATCTTTTCAATTTCCCGACTTGGACAAGCGTAAAACTTTCTTCCATATATTTATATATTTATATGGTAGGCTTTCCCGCTGTTCCAGGCGGATGTATCGATCAAAGGGATATGTTTTAGGCACTCCTGGGGTCGGAAACTCGGGAACACTAGCGGGGAATCGTACCCAGATGTCTGCGCATTGGTAATAAGATCATTCTACCCGCTCATAATTTTCACGCAGGGAAAACTAGCCAGAATTACAGCGCCCGCGTATCCGCAGGGAAAATTGGCCAGAGCTACACCCGTCTGCGTATCCGCAGGGAAAGCTAGCCAGAACAACACTGCCCACGTATCCGCAGGGAAAACTAGCCAGAACAGAAAACTAGCTAAAAACAATATCTCCCACGTAGCCGTAGGGAAAACTGTCCATAACTACTACGCCCACGAAGCCGCAGGAAAAACGAGCTTTAACAACATCGCCCAGGTAGTCGCAGGGAAAACTAGCTAAAACAATATCGCCCGCGTAGCCGCAGGGAAAACTAGCCAGCACAATATCGCCCGCGCAGCCGCAGGGAAAACTAGCCAACGCAACATCGCCCGCGTAGCCGCAGGAAAAAATAGCTAAATATAACCTCGCGCACGTATCCACAGGGAAAAACTAGCTAAAAGAATATCGCCCGCGTAGCCGCAGGGAAATACTAGCCAGAACTACAACGGCCTCGTATCCGCAGGGAAAAACTGGCTATAATTTCCACGCAATTTTGCCCAACAAGGTACTCCCGGTATTTTCAATTTCCACAGTCGAACAATATTTCTGTTTATTATTATTTTCCTGACCATTCGCACTTGTTTTCCTAATGCCCTTCACTCCTCTCACCATGTATCTTCCAGCAAGGTTGATATATGGAGTCGCTCGCGTGTTAATACTTTTGATCTTTGGTTGCCGGCAGCTACTCTCCTGTGCAGCCTGGCTGGTGCAGATCGATGTCCTATTACCCTGCAGAAATGCGAGACACTTGATACCGTCGCGAGCTCCGACCGTCGTCGTTACCGATTTCGTGTCTTTGTCGAGTGGAGATTGGTTCCTCTCTTCCAATGTGATCGTCTCTCTATTTCCCAAAATTCCTCCTTTTTTAGATCGTGGTAAGTTTTCTTGCTGCGATCGAGCTGTGTCTTGGCTATATTTTCATCGGCTAGATTTTCAATGTTGTGGGTTGCCGTACCTAGGATTCGGTAAAGCTGACTACCTAGCTATTTAACTGGCTTTTTGGTTCTGTTTGTTTTCTTAGGAAGCTATTTACAAATAAGTACGAGGTTATTTTGTAAGTCGTAAGGCAAAAATTTAAAATCTATTTTACTCCCTTAAGTGGGTTCATACATTAGTTATAATATTAATGTCAACAATGATCCTTCGCAATAAATATATTAAAATAAATAAATATATAAATAAATTAATAAATTAATTAATAAATAAATAAATAAATAAATAAATAAATAAATAAATAAATAAATAAAACCGGCTGGACCAGGAGCGGTGTCAGTTGCGAATCCCAGTTGTAGGTGATCTTCTCCACAGCTAAGGATGGCTTTAATGCTGCAAAGGAAATCTACTCACAGTAGTAGATCGTTGAGTACGTCGGGCATAACTAAGAGGGGCATCCTTACTTGGTTTTGTCCCAGTTGAATGTCATGTATAGTCACGTCGAGACCCGTCGGCTAGTCGGTCCCTCGTATGCACCCTGCTCCAGTTATTCCCACAGTTAAGCTCCAACGATCTTGATTCACTGATGAAACTTCTAGTCGCACCGGTGTCTATGGTGGCCATGAATTTTTGCCCTCCGAGGCCTACCATCGCCCGGATCTTCTCCTGCTCGAACTTCAGGACATGGTTTACTGGTTCGTGGAGTTTCCCGGGTTCCTCCAGAGGACCCCGACCGCTCGAGGCCCGTTCTCGTTTCCCGACTCCGGTTTTCGTCAGCACTCGAAAGTGCGCCGGCCTCTTCGGCCACATTCCCAGCAGAATAATAACTGGAGCTGCCTTGCGAAGTGACCTCTTCCACCGCAGTTCCTGCATGCGTAGCGTACGTCTATCGTGGCTTCGTATTCTGATATTATGATTCCGTGGTGAACATCACTCGCTGCCCAAGTCGATGCCTGGGTATATGGGGGTTGGTTGGCCGATAGTTAGGCCACGTAAGTTTTTGGGATTGGGGCAGTCTCTTACCCTTCAGTGCCTAATGTATAGGGGATGGGTTGCTTCCAGTCTCCATGGCTTCGTACGACTTCGTAGTTCACGACCAACTGCGTCAACTCGGCGAGCGTCTCAAAATCCTTTCTCCGGGTGAACAGCTGCTATTCCGGGAGCATGTTCTCATACACTCGTTCTAGTTCCTGGTCCTCGGTGTACCCAGCCCGTTGCATGAGCAAGCGTAGATCTACCGGACTTGGTCTTCCAGCTGATAGTATCTAGGCGGTAAGAATGATTCCAAAAATTCCCTGCGGAAGGCTGCCCAGGTTGCTCCTTAAACCTTGCTCGTTCGGAACCAGCTTTCGGCCCGTCCAACCAATAGAACTTGCATTGCTTGCGGAAGGTACCGTAAATCCACTTGATATGTGGCAGCTCTTTCCTCGATGTGTTCCATAAAGCTGAGAGGGTCGGAACATCCATCAAAGGTGAGACCCCAGCGGGCCATCTTGTCCAATAGCGCCGAGCACGAGGTTCCTACCAATGGCTGCTCTTCTGTCTTGTGAGGCACTCCTCCCTTGGGGATATTCAGGGTCAGAGGTATCGTCGGGCTATTACTCGACGAATCCCGGCGGTTGCCCAAATTTTCTGCTGGACCAGGGGGGACTGCCGGTGACTTTGGTCTGGGACTACTGGTAGCTCCGTAATTAGCTTCCAATTCTGCAAGTCGCGTCCGCGTTGCCTCAGGGAGGTCATCTTGATTCGCGAAAGCCGCAAGCCTGCTGCGTAATTCCTCTACGGATCCAACGCTGCTGATTTCGAACAAGGCAGTGATTGCTTCGAGTTCGTCCTTTCTTCGGTATGAGATCCATTTAACTCCCATATTTCTGCTGGTTTAATGTTTATTTAAAATCACTTCCTTTATTTAATTATTATTTTGTTATTTCCGCTGGTGGTTCTTGTATTGGCTTGGATTTATTATTATTATTTTCACTGTTGGTCCCTGTTTTTATTAAATTTATTTTTTAACCGTTGGTCCTTGGTTTTGTTAAATTTATTTTCACTGTTGGTCCTTGTTTTTATTAAATTTATTTTCAACTTATTTTCAACAAGGCTACGGAATCTAAATCTGAAATCCCAATTCTCTGTCTTTGATAGTTTCCGAGATAACCGCGTTCATATTTACGATTTTTTGAAGTTTGTGGGAGATTTTCGGGCATTATGGTGGGCGTGGCAAACTCTTTTTTTTTTTTGCAATCGATAGGTATTGATGAGAACAATTAATTTCAGTTAAAATTTTTATTCTAGCATCAAATCTGTAGGAGCCACAGTTTTGGGCTTGTGGGCGTTAGAAGAGGCGTGGCACTCTGCTGAAACAAACCTGCGCTGCGCAGGAATTTCAAGAATCTGCATGCCTAATCCCAGTATTGTAGCTTTTATAGTTTCCGAGATCTCAGCGTTCATACGGACAGACGGACATGGCTAGATCGACTCGGCTAGTGATCCTGATCAAGAATATATATACTTTATGGGGTCGGAAACGCTTCCTTCTGCCTGTTACATACTTTCCGACGAATCTAGTAAACCCTTTTACTCTACGAGTAACGGGTGCCCCGATGTTTCCACGTTCTGTTGATTCCTGGTGGTTCGTGTCTGGGCTTCGGACTACTGACATATGGGTTTTCCCGCTTATCTTTTCAATTTCCCGACTTGGACAAGCGTAAAACTTTCTTCCATATATTTATATATTTATATGGTAGGCTTTCCCGCTGTTCCAGGCGGATGTATCGATCAAAGGGATATGTTTTAGGCACTCCTGGGGTCGGAAACTCGGGAACACTAGCGGGGAATCGTACCCAGATGTCTGCGCATTGGTAATAAGATCATTCTACCCGCTCATAATTTTCACGCAGGGAAAACTAGCCAGAATTACAGCGCCCGCGTATCCGCAGGGAAAATTGGCCAGAGCTACACCCGTCTGCGTATCCGCAGGGAAAGCTAGCCAGAACAACACTGCCCACGTATCCGCAGGGAAAACTAGCCAGAACACAAAACTAGCTAAAAACAATATCTCCCACGTAGCCGTAGGGAAAACTGTCCATAACTACTACGCCCACGAAGCCGCAGGAAAAACGAGCTTTAACAACATCGCCCAGGTAGTCGCAGGGAAAACTAGCTAAAACAATATCGCCCGCGTAGCCGCAGGGAAAACTAGCCAGCACAATATCGCCCGCGCAGCCGCAGGGAAAACTAGCCAACGCAACATCGCCCGCGTAGCCGCAGGAAAAAATAGCTAAATATAACCTCGCGCACGTATCCACAGGGAAAAACTAGCTAAAAGAATATCGCCCGCGTAGCCGCAGGGAAATACTAGCCAGAACTACAACGGCCTCGTATCCGCAGGGAAAAACTGGCTATAATTTCCACGCAATTTTGCCCAACAAGGTACTCCCGGTATTTTCAATTTCCACAGTCGAACAATATTTCTGTTTATTATTATTTTCCTGACCATTCGCACTTGTTTTCCTAATGCCCTTCACTCCTCTCACCATGTATCTTCCAGCAAGGTTGATATATGGAGTCGCTCGCGTGTTAATACTTTTGATCTTTGGTTGCCGGCAGCTACTCTCCTGTGCAGCCTGGCTGGTGCAGATCGATGTCCTATTACCCTGCAGAAATGCGAGACACTTGATACCGTCGCGAGCTCCGACCGTCGTCGTTACCGATTTCGTGTCTTTGTCGAGTGGAGATTGGTTCCTCTCTTCCAATGTGATCGTCTCTCTATTTCCCAAAATTCCTCCTTTTTAGATCGTGGTAAGTTTCTTGCTGCGATCGAGCTGTGTCTTGGCTATATTTTCATCGGCTAGATTTTCAATGTTGTGGGTTGCCGTACCTAGGATTCGGTAAAGCTGACTACCTAGCTATTTAACTGGCTTTTTGGTTCTGTTTGTTTTCTTAGGAAGCTATTTACAAATAAGTACGAGGTTATTTTGTAAGTCGTAAGGCAAAAATTTAAAATCTATTTTACTCCCTTAAGTGGGTTCATACATTAGTTATAATATTAATGTCAACAATGATCCTTCGCAATAAATATATTAAAAATAAATAAATATATAAATAAATTAATAAATTAATTAATAAATAAATAAATAAATAAATAAATAAATAAATAAATAAATAAATAAAACCGGCTGGACCAGGAGCGGTGTCAGTTGCGAATCCCAGTTGTAGGTGATCTTCTCCACAGCTAAGGATGGCTTTAATGCTGCAAAGGAAATCTACTCACAGTAGTAGATCGTTGAGTACGTCGGGCATAACTAAGAGGGGCATCCTTACTTGGTTTTGTCCCAGTTGAATGTCATGTATAGTCACGTCGAGACCCGTCGGCTAGTCGGTCCCTCGTATGCACCCTGCTCCAGTTATTCCCACAGTTAAGCTCCAACGATCTTGATTCACTGATGAAACTTCTAGTCGCACCGGTGTCTATGGTGGCCATGAATTTTTGCCCTCCGAGGCCTACCATCGCCCGGATCTTCTCCTGCTCGAACTTCAGGACATGGTTTACTGGTTCGTGGAGTTTCCCGGGTTCCTCCAGAGGACCCCGACCGCTCGAGGCCCGTTCTCGTTTCCCGACTCCGGTTTTCGTCAGCACTCGAAAGTGCGCCGGCCTCTTCGGCCACATTCCCAGCAGAATAATAACTGGAGCTGCCTTGCGAAGTGACCTCTTCCACCGCAGTTCCTGCATGCGTAGCGTACGTCTATCGTGGCTTCGTATTCTGATATTATGATTCCGTGGTGAACATCACTCGCTGCCCAAGTCGATGCCTGGGTATATGGGGGTTGGTTGGCCGATAGTTAGGCCACGTAAGTTTTTGGGATTGGGGCAGTCTCTTACCCTTCAGTGCCTAATGTATAGGGGATGGGTTGCTTCCAGTCTCCATGGCTTCGTACGACTTCGTAGTTCACGACCAACTGCGTCAACTCGGCGAGCGTCTCAAAATCCTTTCTCCGGGTGAACAGCTGCTATTCCGGGAGCATGTTCTCATACACTCGTTCTAGTTCCTGGTCCTCGGTGTACCCAGCCCGTTGCATGAGCAAGCGTAGATCTACCGGACTTGGTCTTCCAGCTGATAGTATCTAGGCGGTAAGAATGATTCCAAAAATTCCCTGCGGAAGGCTGCCCAGGTTGCTCCTTAAACCTTGCTCGTTCGGAACCAGCTTTCGGCCCGTCCAACCAATAGAACTTGCATTGCTTGCGGAAGGTACCGTAAATCCACTTGATATGTGGCAGCTCTTTCCTCGATGTGTTCCATAAAGCTGAGAGGGTCGGAACATCCATCAAAGGTGAGACCCCAGCGGGCCATCTTGTCCAATAGCGCCGAGCACGAGGTTCCTACCAATGGCTGCTCTTCTGTCTTGTGAGGCACTCCTCCCTTGGGGATATTCAGGGTCAGAGGTATCGTCGGGCTATTACTCGACGAATCCCGGCGGTTGCCCAAATTTTCTGCTGGACCAGGGGGGACTGCCGGTGACTTTGGTCTGGGACTACTGGTAGCTCCGTAATTAGCTTCCAATTCTGCAAGTCGCGTCCGCGTTGCCTCAGGGAGGTCATCTTGATTCGCGAAAGCCGCAAGCCTGCTGCGTAATTCCTCTACGGATCCAACGCTGCTGATTTCGAACAAGGCAGTGATTGCTTCGAGTTCGTCCTTTCTTCGGTATGAGATCCATTTAACTCCCATATTTCTGCTGGTTTAATGTTTATTTAAAATCACTTCCTTTATTTAATTATTATTTTGTTATTTCCGCTGGTGGTTCTTGTATTGGCTTGGATTTATTATTATTATTTTCACTGTTGGTCCCTGTTTTTATTAAATTTATTTTTTAACCGTTGGTCCTTGGTTTTGTTAAATTTATTTTCACTGTTGGTCCTTGTTTTTATTAAATTTATTTTCAACTTATTTTCAACAAGGCTACGGAATCTAAATCTGAAATCCCAATTCTCTGTCTTTGATAGTTTCCGAGATAACCGCGTTCATATTTACGATTTTTTGAAGTTTGTGGGAGATTTTCGGGCATTATGGTGGGCGTGGCAAACTCTTTTTTTTTTTGCAATCGATAGGTATTGATGAGAACAATTAATTTCAGTTAAAATTTTTATTCTAGCATCAAATCTGTAGGAGCCACAGTTTTGGGCTTGTGGGCGTTAGAAGAGGCGTGGCACTCTGCTGAAACAAACCTGCGCTGCGCAGGAATTTCAAGAATCTGCATGCCTAATCCCAGTATTGTAGCTTTTATAGTTTCCGAGATCTCAGCGTTCATACGGACAGACGGACATGGCTAGATCGACTCGGCTAGTGATCCTGATCAAGAATATATATACTTTATGGGGTCGGAAACGCTTCCTTCTGCCTGTTACATACTTTCCGACGAATCTAGTAAACCCTTTTACTCTACGAGTAACGGGTGCCCCGATGTTTCCACGTTCTGTTGATTCCTGGTGGTTCGTGTCTGGGCTTCGGACTACTGACATATGGGTTTTCCCGCTTATCTTTTCAATTTCCCGACTTGGACAAGCGTAAAACTTTCTTCCATATATTTATATATTTA